>NW_019946907.1:41604-47265 GCF_002910315.2 Salvelinus sp. IW2-2015 | reverse complement strand
CCTCTTAGATGTCCAGAGGTGTGTCAGGGTTATTACTGTACTGTAAGGTGTAAGAGTTAGTTCCTCTTAGATGTCCAGAGGTTGGTGGGGTTATGCACTTTATTATGTTAGGTTTGTTCTGATTTTTTTCCTCACATAAAGTTGTCATTTTTTTTCAGATTTTTCAGCCGAGATGACGAGTGGAATGACGCAGCAAACTGTGAGCCTGAGTGACATCAGAATCAGCCTGGCTGAAGGAACGAGGCACGAAAGAGAGGAGGGTAGAGAGGGAGAGACCAACGAAGGAGGAGGAGGGAGAGAGATGTTCTCCAGGCTCTCTAGGAAAAGATCRAAGAAACGGCGTTCCTTCATGCAGACCGACTTCACCTCAACAGTGTCCTACCCTGGACCGGACCAAAACCAGGAGCGGAACAAGGACTGGAACCCAGATCACGTTCCTGATCAGTATCCGGACCGGGSACAGAACCGGACAGAGAGCTCAGACGAAAGCCAGCAGCTGAGTCTGGACCCAGAACCCTCTGAGCAGAGCCAGAACCCATGTCCTACTGTCTCCTCTCTGAGCCATGCCGAGGGTGAGGCGTCCCAGCTCGAGTCCAAGCCTATCCTCACCAAGCCAAGCCCAGAGGGGTCCCATCGGGGACCTGGAGAGCCACGTGTGCTTGGTAACCCAAAGGGAGATCCACGGGCGCCTGATAACCCGAAGGCTGACCTCCATAGGAGCTCCAGGAGCAGGCGGCAGTCCATGGAGACGGAGCCCGACGTGATGGAGTCCAAATCGGTCACGGCCCTGGTGACGGCAGCCTCCCTCTCCATCACGGCTGTCCGCTGTAGAGTAGAACCAGACGGCAAGGAGAGCATTGATCGGAGAGGAGACGGGGAGGAGGTGGAGGGAGAGATGGAGGAAGGGGAGGGGGGTGGAGAAGCAGGGGCAGGACCGCGCCACTCCTCCATGTTCCTCCCTCTGCCCCTCCTCCTCCTTAATCTCAGTCAGAAACATGTGACATGTGAACGGTCCTGCCCTGCTTCTCCACCCCCCTCCCCTTCCTCCCATCTCTCCCTCCACCTCCTCCCCGTCCTCTCCGATCAATGCTCTCCTTGCCGTCTGGTTCTACTCTACAGCGGACAGCCGTGATGGAGAGGGAGGCTGCCGTCACCAGGCCGTGACCGATTTGGACTCCATCACGTCGGGCTCCCGTCTCCATGGACTGCCGCCTGCTCCTGGAGCTCCTATGGAGGTCAGCCTTCGGGTATCAGGCGCCCGTGGATCTCCTTGGGTACCAAGCACACGTGGCTCTCCAGGTCCCGATGGGACCCCTCTGGGCTTGGCTTGGGTGAGGATAGGCTTGGACTCGAGCTGGGACGCCTCACCCTCGCATGGCTCAGAGAGGAGACAGTAGGACATGGGTTCTGGCTCTGCTCAGAGGGTTCTGGGTCGCAGACTCAGCTGCTGGCTTTCGTCTGAGCTCTCTGTCCGGTTCTGTGCCCGGTCCGGATACTGATCAGGAACGTTGATCTGGGTTCCAGTCCTTGTTCCGCTCCTGGTTTTGGTCCGGTCCAGGGTAGGACACTGTTGAGGTGAAGTCGGTCCTGCATGAAGGAACGCCGTTTCTTTGATCTTTTCCTAGAGAGCCTGGAGAACATCTCTCTCCCTCCTCCTCCTTCTTGGTCTCTCCCTCTCTACCCTCCTCTCTTTCGTGCCTCCGTTCTTCAGCCAGGCTGATTCTGATGTCACTCAGGCTCACAGTTTGCTGCGTCATTCCACTCGTCATCTCGGCTGAAAAATCTGAAAAAAATGACAACTTTATGTGAGGAAAAAATCAGAAAAAACCTAACATAATAAAAGTGCATAACCCACCAACCTCTGGACATTAAGAGGAACTAACTCTTACACCTTACAGTACAGTAATAACCCTGACACACCTCTGGACATCTAAGAGGAACTAACTCTTACACCTTACAGTACAGTAATAACCCTGACACACCTCTGGACATCTAAGAGGGACTAACTCTTACACCTTACAGTACGAGTAATAACCCTGACACACCTCTGGACATCTAAGAGGACTAACTCTTACACCTTACAGTACAGTAATAACCCTGACACACCTCTGGACATCTAAGAGGGACTACACTCTTACACCTTACAGTACAGTAATAACCCTGACACAACCTCTGGACATCTAAGAGGACTAACCTTACACCTTACAGTACAGTAATAACCTCACACCTCTGGGACATCTAAGAGGGACTAACACTTTTACACCTTACAGTACAGTAATAACCCTGACACACCTCTGGACATCAAGAGAACTAACTCTTACACCTTACAGTACAGTAATACCCACCTAACCTCTGGACATCTAAGAGAACTAACTCTTACATCTTACAGTACAGTAATAACCCTGACACACCTGGACATCTAAGAGGGACTAACTCTTACACCTTACAGTACAGTAATAACCCCACCAACCTCTGGACATCTAAGAGGAACTAACTCTTACACCTTACAGTACAGTAAATAACCCTGACACCTCTGGACATCTAAGAGGAACTAACTCTTACACCTTACAGTACAGTAATAACCTGACACACTCTGGACATCTAAGGAGGACTAACTCTTACACCTTACAGTACAGTATAACCCACCAACCTCTGGACATCTAAGAGGAACTAACTCTTACACCTTACAGTACAGTAATAACCCCCACCAACCTCTGGACATCTAAGAGGAAACTAAATCTTACACTCTTACAGTACAGTAATAACCCTCGACACACCTCTGGACATCTAAGAGGGACTAACTCTTACACCTTACAGTACAGTAATAACCCTGACACACTCTGGCATCTAAGAGGGACTAACTCTTACACCTTACAGTACAGGTAATAAACCCCACCAACTCTGGCCATTCTAAGAGGACTAACTCTTACATCTTACAGTACAGTAATAACCCACCA
This sequence comes from Salvelinus sp. IW2-2015, assembly GCF_002910315.2. NCBI lineage: Eukaryota > Metazoa > Chordata > Actinopteri > Salmoniformes > Salmonidae > Salvelinus > Salvelinus sp. IW2-2015. The sequence continues at coordinate 44,308 of NW_019946907.1, read as the reverse complement.
CCTCTGGACATCTAAAGAGGACTAACTCTTACACCTTACAGTAAAGAATAACCCCACAACCTCTGGACATCTAAGAGGAACTAACTCTTACATCTCACAGTACAGTAATAACCCTGACACACCTCTGGACATCTAAGAGGAACTAACTCTTACACCTTACAGTACAGTAATAACCTGACACACCTCTGGGCATCTAAGAGGGACTAACTCTTACACCTTACAGTACAGTAATAACCCTGACACACCTCTGGGCATCTCAGAGGGACTAACTCTTACACCTTACAGTACAGTAATAACCCCACCAACCTCTGGACATCTAAGAGGAACTAACTCTTACACCTTACAGTGCAGTAATAACCCACACGAACCTCTGGACATCTAAGAGGAACTAACTCTTTACACTTACAGTACCAGTAATAACCCTGACACACTCTGGACATCTAAGAGGACTAACTCTTACACCTTAACAGTACAGTAATAACCCTGACACACCTCTGGGCATCTAAGAGGGACTAACTCTTACACCTTACAGTACAGTAATAACCCTGACACACCTCTGGGCATCTAAGAGGGACTAACTCTTACACCTTACAGTACAGTATAACCCACACAACCTCTGGACATCTAAGAGGAACTAACTCTTAACCTTACAGTACAGTAATAACCCACCAACCTCTGGACATCTAAGAGGAACTAACTCTTACATCTTACAGTACAGTAATAACCCTGACACACCTCTGCATCTAAGAGGGACTAACTCTTACACCTTACAGTACAGTAATAACCCTGACACACTCTGGACATCTAAGAGGACTAACTCTTACACCTTACAGTACAGTAATACCCTGACACACCTCTGGGCATCTAAAGGAGGCTAACTCTTACACCTTACAGTACAGTAATAACCCTGACCACACCTCTGGAATCTAAGAGGGACTAACTCTTACACCTTACAGTACAGTAATACCCCACCAACTCTGGACATCTAAGAGGACTAACTCTTACACCTTACAGTACAGTAATAACCCTGACACCCTCTGGACATCTAAGAGGCTAACTCTTACACCTTACAGTACAGTATAACCCTGACACACCTCTGGGATCTAAGGACTAACTCTTCACCTTACAGTACAGAATAACCCTGACACACCTCTGGACAAGAGGGACTACTCTTACACCTTACAGTAAGTAATACCCCACCAACCTCTGGACATACTAGAGAACTAACTTCTTACACCTACAGTACAGTAATAAACCTGACAACCTCTGGACATCTAAGAGGACTAACTCTTACATCTACAGTACAGTAATAACCACACACCTCTGGCACAAGAGGACTAATCTTACATTTACAGACAGTAATAACCCTGACACACCTCTGGACATCTAAGAGGAACTAACTCTTACACCTGTACAGTACAAGTAAAACCCTGACACACCTCTGGACATCTAAGAGGACTAACTCTTAATTACAGTACAGTAATAACCCTGAACACACCTGTGACATCTAAGAGGACTAACTCTTACACCTTACAGTGACAGTAATTAACCCCACAACCTCTGGACATCTAAGAGGACTAACTCTTACACCTTACAGTACAGTAATAACCCCTGACACACCTCTGGCATCTAAGAGGGACTAACTCTTACACCTTACAGTACAGTAATAACCCTGACACACCTCTGGACATCTAAGAGGACTAACTCTTACACCTTACAGTACAGTAATAACCCTGACACACCTCTGGACATCTAAGAGGACTAACTCTTACACCTTACAGTACAGTAATAACCCCACAAACCTCTGGACATCTAAGAGGAACTAACTCTTACACCTTACAGTACAGTAATAACCCCCAACCTCTGGACATCTAAGAGGAACTAACTCTTACACCTTACAGTACAGTAATAACCCTGACACACCTCTGGACATCTAAGAGGGACTAACTCTTACACCTTACAGTACAGTAATAACCCTGACACACCTGGAACATCTAAGAGGGACTAACCTCTTACACCTTACAGTACAGTAATAACCCGTGACACACTCTGGACATCTAAGAGGGACTAACTCTTACACCTTACAAGTACAGTAATAACCCTGACACACCTCTGGCATCTAAGAGGGAACTAACTCTTACACCCTTACAGTACAGTAATAACCCACACACCTCTGGACATCTAAGAGGGACCTAACTCTTAACACCTTACAGTACAGTAATAACCCTGACACACCTCTGGACATCTAAGAGGAACTAACTCTTACACCTTACAGTACAGTAATAACCCTGACACACCTCTGGACATCTAAGAAGGAACTAACTCTTACAATCTTCAGTACAAGTAATAACCCTGACACACCTCTGGACATCTAAGAGGAACTAACTCTTAACCTTACAGTACAGTAATAACCACACAGCTCTGGACATCTAAGAGGAACTAACTCTTATAGCTTACGTACAGTAATAACCGACAACCTCTGGACATCAAGAGGAACTAATCTTACACCTTACAGTAACAGTATAACGCCTGACACACCTCTGGACATCTAAGAGGACTAACTCTACACCTTACATTACAGTAATAACCCTGACACACCTCTGGACATCTAAGAGGGACTAACTCTACACGCTTACAGTAAGTAAAATAACCCCACAAACCTCTGGACTCTAGAGGAACTAACTCTGTCCAACCTTACCAGTAA
>NW_019946907.1:32427-40693 GCF_002910315.2 Salvelinus sp. IW2-2015 | reverse complement strand
GAATTTGATGCTATTTTATCTTTGTGATTAGCAGTGGCTAAATAGAGTCAGAGCTAACTGTAGTCTCAGTGTTAGCCATGACAGAATGAATGTTGGCTGTAGCTGCAATGTTAGCCGTAGCAACATCAGTGTTATCAGTAAGAGAATTAGTGCTAACTATAGCTTCATCATGTTCAGTTTCTGCTTTCCTTTGGCCTTGTCAGGTCTTGGTGACTGATAGTTAGTTTTCTATGGACTTGAGTCAAGCAGCTAATGTCCTTCTCTCCAATTCCCATCCTTGCTATCCTCTCTCCCCCTCTCTGTGTGGGGGATGGAGGGGACTGGGAAGGGTGGCAGTGGAGAGTGGGGGAGGAGCAGAAAGGGGAGTCACGCTCTCCTCACCACCAGCCACGCCTGTTCACCCCCCCGGTCCCTCCCACACACCACCTGGATGGGAGATACTTATTTGGGGTACGAAAGAAGCTTCCCGATCCTCGTCTTTCGTTAGACACAGAGGTCGTCTACAAACTGGGACCCCCTAACAGAGGGTGGACCTCAGAAATGAGCGAGGGCTGTCTCTGCTCTCTGTCGCTCTCCCCTCCTCCCCCTTTCCTCCCCCTCTGCCCCTCCTCCTCCTTAATCTCAGTCAGAAACATGTGACATTGTGAACGGAGGGAGAGCGACAGAGAGCAGAGACAGCCCTCGCTCATTTCTGAAGGTCCACCCTCTGTTAGGGGGTCCCAGTTTAGTAGACGACCTCTGTGTCTAACGAAAGACGAGGATCGGGAAGCTTCTTTCGTACCCCAAATAAGTATCTCCCATCCAGGTGTGTGTGGGAGGGACACGGGGGGTGAACAAGGCGTGGCTGGTGGTGAGGAGAGCGTGACTCCCCTTTCTGCTCCTCCTCCCCCCACCTCTCCACTGCCACCCTTCCCAGTCCCCTCCATCCCCCACACAGAGAGGGGAGAGAGGGATAGCAAGGATGGGAATGTGGGGTCTCAACCCTTCACACTCTCAGACGGAGAGAAGGACATTAGCTGCTTGACTCAAGTCCATAGAAAACTCACTATCAGTCACCAAGACCTGACAAGCCAAAGGAAAGCAAAAACTGACAATGATGAAGCTATAGTTAGCACTAATTCTGTTACTGGTAACACTGATGTTGCTACGGCTAACGTTGCAGCTACAGCCAACATTCATTCTGTCATGGCTAACACTGAGACTACAGTTAGCTCTGACTCTGATTTAGCCACTGCTAATCACAAAGATAYAAATAGCATCAAATCTGTTCCGGCTAACACTATAGCTAATGCCGATTTGTCTACGGCTAACAATGAAGCTAATGCTATAATTCATTACCTTACAACTAGCAATGATTCTACAGGTAATGCTAAYTTAGCTATGACTAATGCTAATTCAGCTAATGCCAACTCAGCTATGGCTAACATTCCYAAAGAGTCTCCCATATCACCTACAACAGGCTTCCTCCTCCGGCCTTGCTCACCGGGCATCATYGGGCAAAGTCTCTCGGCCTCCACATTACGGGGGAAGATCCAGAGCTTGCCCCTCTATTTATCTCGCTCCCAGGAAAYCCTCACCCTCTCTGGGGTGGGAAGCCYCMACAGGAGCCCCTCTCCGGAGACCACCAGCAACAAGACTGAGGTAATGGTCACCACCAAAACCATCAAGGAAGACGATGTCACAAAGGTGGCGACAGTGGAGGATTTGAAAGATTCCGGGGTGGCGTTGGCAGAGTCGGATGATTCCGAGGTTACGCTGACAGAATCGGAGGTTGGCGAGGTTGTTGTGGAGACGGCCGGGGCGGAAATCACGAGGTTGACGGTTTCGGAGGTCAAGGAGGTGGTCGAGAAGGTTGTGATGGTCTACGGATCCTCCCTTCCTCCCCCTTTAGCACCCATCKCTCTAGAGTCCAAACCAGATCCCAAAATGGTTGTCAAGTTGCCTACCTGTCCYATTGCTACAGTGGAAACTGCCCCTCCTATCTGTCTGGAGCCCAAACCAGTCTCTGAACTACTCTCCCCAGACCCCACTATCCACAAAATGGCCGCCCCATTACCTTCCTGTCCTTCYTCTCCCATGCCCATACGCGTAGAGCCCAAACCAGACCATGAACCACTATCCATACGCTACAAAATGGCCACCTTGTCGTCTTCTTATCCCCCTGCTTTAGTGGTAACCACACAGAGTCTGAATTCCTCTTCTTCTAATCCTCACCCCATCAGAGTAGAACCCAAGCCAGAGCCWTRCCCTGAACCCCTTTCAGGCCCCAAAATGTCCGCTCCGTTGTCTTCCTGCCCCTCTGCTATAGTGGTGACCACACAGAGTCTGAACGGACCGGGGCTCAGCTTCCCTGGTTATAACATGAGAGGACGGCCATTTGRGAGCAACAGCTTCTGTAAACCCCCAGGCGAGGAGGCAGGCCTGCTGAACACTCTGACTACAGGCTGTGGGGTCTTCACCTCCACCTGTGAGACCCAGCCCAACCAGGCCCACAYGGAATCCTATTCGCCGGCAAAGCCTGATTTTGGGTGTAGCTCGGTGCTGGCGTCAGGGTGCGAGACGGTCCTRGAGGGKGTGCARACGCCCCTGGAGGCATGCAGGTGTCCGCCACCGCTGGTTTATACCAACTGTTTCAGCGGGGGTGACAGCTTCGACGATGAGTTGACAGTTTACGAGTTCTCCTGCCGGACAAGTTCTCCTCCCGCCTCCCAACCCTCTTCCTCTGCGCTGGCCCTCCCCCTCACGACYTCTCCTCCTCTCTCCTCTTTCCTCTCCTCCTCCCCTCCCTCCTCCCTCCTCTCTCCCTCCTTCCCTCACTCCGTCCTGCCCCCCTCCTCCTCCATGGAGCTCTCCCCACTCCTCTCCCCGCTCCTTTCCCCGTCCAACTGCTTCTTGTCCCAGTCAAGTCTCCATGATGATATCAGCCGACTACGCCACCGCCGCTCTCCACCGCCCCTGCAGGGTTCCAGACCATCCGGAGCGACGTGGACGAGCTTCTCACCCTCCTGCAGGGGGGAGGATGGGGGGGAGAGGGGGGAGGCACCCCAGGGAGACTGCGCCACCCACTTCTCAGAGAACAAGCGTCTTCTCCACGGGGAGGCCCGGAGGCTGATGGCTGGCTGTCARAAGGTGGTCCGGGTGGGGCAGACCCCAGACGAGATGCTMTTCTCCCTCTCCGACAGYTTCAGGACCCTGGTGGGCATGGCCGGCATGTGCCTGTGGTTCTCTGGGTGCGACCGGTGCGACCGGAGGAATGCCGAGGCACTGGCGGGGCTGGCGGAYGTGGCCAGAACGTACCGGGAGTTTGTGYTGGCGGCGGAGAGGGCGAGCGGGAGGCGGAGCTGTCATGAYCTCAGCACCAAGCTCCTTGCMAAGCAGTGTACCGCCCTCACTGCTTCCGTCTTCTGCCTCACACAGCTGTTCCGCACACTCACCTCGCTCTGAACTGAACCAACGATCTCTGACCCCTATAACAACCTGTCGGTTGACCTTTCAATTCTGACCTCTAGACCCACTACACAGGGTTGCCAGCCAATCAGTCAGTCACCAGGCTGAGTGGGGAATGAATGTGTGAACTGCAACAAGTCCACGTAGCGAGAAAAARAAAGTAGAAGCACAATTRAAAGGAGATGAGAGATGAGACGGATGAAACAAGACGGTTCTAATCTCCTGTGACATCATGGAGCGCCTCTGTGGCATCATAAATAAGGAACCTCTATGACATCACAAAGTGCCTGTGTGACATCACAGAGAACATGTGACACGCTGGAGGACATACACCACAGGGTTTCGGTTGATAGAGACTTCCTACCTGTCTCCTCTCTTGACGATGCCGAGGGGTAGGGTTCGGTCCCAGCTCATGCCGTCTATCCTCACCAAGCGCGCAGCGCAGAGGGCTCTCGCATTCGCGAGGACCGGAGAGCCACGTGGCCTGGTGACCTGAAGCTGACGTCCGATAGGGACGCCCCAGAGCATGGGCGCAGTCTGCCACGGCATATCTGAGCCGCGGACGTGACATTGGATCCAACTCGGGGGTGCTTTCACTCTGTGGCCCGTGGTACGGCAAGCCTCCCTCTTCCATCAGCGGGGCTTGGTTCCGGCTCTGTTTGTATTGTAGATATCCTTTAAGACGGCTAATGTTTGGAATGCTAGTTGACGTGGAGAGGTAACGGGGGAGGGATGGGAGGGTGCAGAGGGTGAGGATTGTTGGTAGTGAGAGGGGGGGGTGGATGTAAGCCAGGTGCAGGACCGTGTTTCGAACAGTGGTCACATATGGTTTCGACGGAGATATAAGGAGGAGTGTTAGTGGCAAGGGTTGAGGGGAGATCGTGGCGGGTGGAGAGAGCGGAGAGCGACAGAGGTTCAGGGCTGTGGTAGACATGCCTCTTGGCGGCTGTCATTTTCTCGAAGGTTTCGCATCGTCCCGCTTGTTAGGGATTCCGCATTAGTAGAGTGATCGACCGCTTGTTGTCTATACTGATAACGAGATGCGGATGAAGCTCTTTCGTACCAAATAATACTCCCACCAGGTTGGTGTGTTGGGAGGTGTACTATGCCGTGAGGGGTGGAAAAGGCCGTTGCGTGTTTCTGGGAGGGAAGCGCGTACTCCCCTTTTTCGGCTCGCTCTCCCCCCACCTCAGTTTCCATCTTGCGAAGCTTGTTTCCCAGTTCCGGCGTCTCTGTTTCCCGCTAACGTACAGAGAGGAGAGAGCGGTATAGGTCGTAAGGCGATGAATTGGGGTCTCGAGAATGTGACCCTTGCTGACATCTCTCAGGTAGCAGGAGAGAGGAGCAGTAGCGTTTCTTGACGTGCTAAGTCCAAGAAAAACTCACTATCAGCACCAAGAATCCTGAGCGACTTTACCAAGAAGGTCATAGAACAAATAGAAATTAATGTCTAAGTTACACTAAGAGGTCTTGTTACGTTAAGCGTACTGAGTTGGTTGCTACGTGCTTAACGGCATGGCTGACAGTCGCCAATCTATCTTTCTTGAGTCATGATGCAACACTTGAGATACGAGTTGTTGGCTCTGACTCTGATTAGCCCACTGCTAATCACAAAGTCAAATAGCATCAAATTCTGTTCCGGCTGGAAGCACTATAGGGGGTCTGATATTGCCTGTTGTTGTTGTGTTTGGAAGTTTTTCTGGCCTAGCGCTAAGCAAGGAAGCTAGATGCACTAGTGTTTGGATTTCGATGTGTTACCTACCAGCTAGAGTTTTTAGTCTAATAGTAGTAATTTGGCAACGCTAGTATGAGCACATTGTCTAAATTCTAGGTATTTAAGCTAAAAGCCTAACGCGAGCTATGGCTTAATTATTTCCAAAGAGTCTCCCAGAGCACCTACATAGAGGTTCTCCTCTCTTTGGGTCGTGGTTTGTTTCACGGTCATTTTCGCTCACGGGTCGTTTGGCATGTTCATGGCAATAGTCTTCTCGGCTGCTTCGTCGCACATTACTGGGAAATCCAGTAGCCTGCCCCCTCTAAGTTCATCTCGCCTCACTCAGGAAACCCTCACCCTCTCATGGGATGGAACCCGCAAAGCAGGAGCCCCTCTCGCGAGACCACCAGCAACAAGACTGAGGTAACGTTAGCTATGTCTGTTTTACAAAACCATCAAGGAAGACATTTCACAAAGTGGGCGATCAGTTTGGAGGATTTGAAAAGATTCCGGTGGTTGCGTGGCAGAGTCGGAGATCCGAGGTTACCTGACAGAAATCGAGGTTGCGAGGTTGTTGGGAAACGCGCGGGCGAAATCACGAGGTTGCCGGTTCGAGTCAAGAGGTGTCCGAAGAAGGTTGTGTGTCAGTGCTTATGGTGTTTCAAGCACTCCTCACGCTTCCTGGCCGCTCTTGTAGTTCACCCATTGGTCCGCAGTCGCCGTCTATGTGAGTCCAATACATTGCTTGCCCTATAAATTGGTTGTCAATGCCTAGCCTTCACATTGGCTACATCTGGGAAACTTGGCCCCTCTAGTCTACTTGTCTGAGCCCTAAACCTATCTTGAACTGAATCTCTCCCAACCCCACATCCACAAAAGCCGCAGCCCATTACCTTTCCTGTCCTCTCTTCTGTCGCCATGCCCCTATTTACGCGTGAACCCAAATGTCAGAGCCATTGAACCACTAATCCAATGTACCGCACGCAGAAACTGGCCAACCTGCGTCGTGCCTTCTTATTCCGTCTTGATTCTGCTTTATTGGATCAAGCTCACAGTCAGAGTCTGTAATCTGCTTCTGTTCGAATGGGTTGGGCCTCACTTTCCATCAGAAGTAGAACAAGCCAAGCAACCCTGAAACCTTCAGGCTCTCCATAGAGTTCCGCTCCTGTCGTCCTGCCCATCGGTCTTATAGTGGGCTTCATCTACATTGATGTCATACACGGAAGCTCTCGGGTGCATCTCTCCTTGGTTAAGACATTGAGATAAGAGCGGCATGTTTGGAGCAATCAGCTCTTGTATACCCCAGTTTCGACGGAGGCAGATTGCCGTCATGAATGCAGCTCTGACTCGATCTAGGCTGTTGGGGTCTTCACTTTCTTCACCTGTGAGACCCAGCTCCTAACCAGTCGACACGGGTAATCCATTTTTTTTTTTTTCGCCTGCGCAAGACCTCTCTGATTGTGGTTAGCTCGGTGCTGGCGTCAGGTCGAGACGTCTGGAGGTGGTTGGCATAACGCCCCGTGAGCATGATAGGTTGTCTGCGCCACCTTGTGGGTGTGCGTTTACAACTGTTCAGCGGGGTGACAGCTCACGAGTGAGTTTTTGACGTAAGTGTTGCGATCTCACTGCCTGGACAATTCTCCGTTCCGCGTCCTCCCACCCTCTTGCCTGCGCGCGGTGTTTGTGGCCCTGTGTCCCCCTTCTGAGGCGTTGACCTGTCGTCTGTCCGCTTCTCGATCTTGTCCGGCTCTGGCTCGCGCTGCCGATGTGCCTGCTGTGCGTCCTCCTCTGTCTGCCTCCTCCTTCCCTCACGCCGTCCTGCCTCCCTCCGACCATGGAGCTCCTTCCTCACTCTCTCCCTCGCTCTCGTTCGCCTCGCCATAACGCGTTAGTCTTGTCCCATGCAAGTCCTCCATTGATCGGATTATCGAGCCGACTAACGTCGCATACCTTGGGTTTTGGTGGCTTTTGTCTGCTGCTGGCTCCACCTTGGTGCCCTCTTTGCTAGGGTTTAAGACCAGTTCTCGTGAGCGAATGTGGGGTGGGGCGTGGAGGAGCTTCTCCACTTCCTCTGTCAGTGGGGAAGATGATTTGGGGGGAGGGGAGGACAGGTCTCTCCAGGGAGGACTCTGCGCCAAGCCTGTTGGTTGGTGTGTCCTCTCAAGAGAAATTCATACGCTCTTCGCCCCACGGGTATGTGCCCGTAGGCGGAGTGTGTCTGGCTGGTGTCATGAAGGTGGTCCTGGGTGGGGTCAGGGATCGCCCCATGACGAGATGCTTATTTATGTCTCCTTCTTCCGGACAATGTTTGTCAGGAGCCCTGGGTTGGTGCCATGCGTCCGTCAGTATGTGCCTGTGTTCTCTGGTGCTGACCTGCGTGGGTGGTGTTGCGAGCTCCGGGGTGGATGAAGGCGCGTGATGGCAGCGTGCGGGGCTGGCGAGATGGGCCAGGAAGCGACCGGTGTGGGGAGTTTGTGTGCGCGGCGGAGAATGAGGCAGCGGGAGGCGGAGCTGTCATGATCTCAGCACCAAGCTCCTTGCAAGCAGTGTAGCCTGTCGCCTCTACGTGCTTCCTGTCTTCTGCCTCAACTAGCATCTGTTCCGCACACTCACCTCGCTCTGAAACTGAACCAACGATCTCTGACCCCATATAACAACCTGTCGTTGACCTTTCAATTCTGACCTCTGAGACCACTACACAGGGTTGCCAGCCAATCAGTCAGTCACCAGGCGGAGTGGGGAATGAATGTGTGAACTGCAACAAGTCCACGTAGCGAGAAAAAAAAAGTAGAAGCACAAATTAAAAGGAAGAGAGATGAGACGGATGAAACAAGACGGTTCTAATCTCTCCTGTGACATCATGGAGCGCCTCTGTGGCATCATAAATAAGGAACCTCTATGACATCACAAAGTGCCTGTGTGACATCACAAGAGAACATGTGACACGCTGGAGACATAAAAGTGATGTCATAACAGGCCCAAATGACTGTTAAGCTTTTTAACCTACAAGTACGCTGTGCAAGTACTGCGACCACACAACGAGGGACGATGACATGGCATCATCACCAAACTGCAAGAAGCCTCACGCAATGACAATCTCCCGGT
>NW_019946907.1:28465-32402 GCF_002910315.2 Salvelinus sp. IW2-2015 | reverse complement strand
CTCAAAGCCAACCTGCTTGCGTTAATATAGTATTTAAGTAACTATTATATTTGAATGTCCATTATTTACTTGTTTTCATTGATAATTGATTTGTTTTCAATCATAATTTATTTGTTTTGATGTGTTATTTATTTGTGATGTTATCGCTATGATTATTGATTCTGTATGGTATTGGTGTGGGGTGTGAAAAAGTGGAATGTGGAGGGAATGGGTGTGTTTACAGAAAAGAGGAATGTGGAGGGAATGGGTGTGTTTACGGAAAAGAGGAATGTGGAGGGAATGGGTGTGTTTACAGAAAAGAGGAATGTGGAGGGAATGGGTGTGTTTACAGAAAAGAGGATGTAGGTACACACACACACTCCAGTGTTGGCTGAAAGGTACAGTCATGTTGATTGTGTTATTATTTGGCTGATCAGTCAGTGGAAGGTTTTATTTGTTACTCTCTCCCTCTCTGTCTCTCCCTCTGTCTCTGTCTCTGTCTCGCTCTCCCTCTGTCTGTCTGTCTGTCTCTCTCTCCCCCTCTGCTCGCTCCCCCTCTCTCTTTCTCTCTCTCTCTTTCTCTCTCTCTCTCCCTCTCTCCCCATCTCTGAATACGTGACAGGCGGTATGGTCACATGACCAACCCTCAGATGAGGGGGCGGGGCTCTGAATGTCAACCGTTTACAAAACCAAAAAAAGGAGGGAAATGATATCCCAAATGGCCTTTTCCCTCTATAGTGCACTACAAGGGCTTATAGGACTCGGGTCAAAAGTAGTGCACTACGTAGGGAATAGTGCCCTTACCATTGTACTATCTAGACGGACCATATAAAGGTTCATCACTGTGTATGATATTTTRTAAACCTAGTAGCTGAATGCTGATGTCTGTGTATTACTTTTTTAAATCGGGGAGTTGGGGGGGACGCGGGGAGTGTACACTTTGGGGGAAGCGTAGATAATTAGCACACAGACCTAACGTTATGTGGTTGTAAAAAAATGGTGGCCATTTATATTTACAGGTTGTGTCCCAATGGAAGCCTATTCCCAGTATAGGGCACTACTTTTGATTGTTCCCTATACAGCCCTATGGGCCCTTGTAAAAAGTAGTGCGCTGCATAGGGAATAGTAAGCTTACTAGTTGTTAGGCTGTTGCAGTTTTTCTATCCACACTTTGTTTCTGGAAAGAGATGTTAAACTCATTCAACCTGCATGTTCACTGTTCAGACATTAGCATTTCATGTTTCCAGATTTCATGTGTTTCCTGATTTCATGTGTTACCTGATTTCATGAGTTAGCCTGATTTCATCTGTTACCTGATTTCATGTGTTACCTTGATTTCATGTGTACCGTGATTTTCATGTGTTACTGATTTCATCCGTGTATACCCTGAATTCATGTGCTTACACCTGATTTCTTGGTTTCCTGATTCACACTGTAAACCTGATTTCATGTGTAACCTGATTTCATGTAGTTACCTGAAGTTCATGTGTCTGTGTAACCTGTTCATGTGTTACCTGATTCTGTGTTTACCTGATTGGCATGTGTACCTGATTTCTGTGTTTACCTGATTTCATGTGTTACCTGACTTTATGTGTTACCTATTCATCGTTACTGATTCTGATGTTCTATCTGTCCTGATTTCATGTGTACCTGATTATGTGTTCTTGATTCTGTGGTTACCTGATTTCATTTTGTTTCTGATTTTTTTTTTTTCTTATCTGATTTCATGAGTGTTACCTGATTTGTATATTTCATGTGTACCTGATATTCATTTGTTACTGATTTCATACAGCACATTTCTATATGTTAAATGTTTAGGTAACTGTTTGTCAGGAAAAATAATTCTTATTTTACATATTCATATTTCCTGTTGGGGAAAAGTTGCAAGATCAAAAGCCAATCTAGACAAAATATTTCACAACTACGTTTGTCCAGCAGGGTGGATGAATTCAATTTCAGTTTGCAGTATATTCAGAAAGTAAACCAAATTCCAATTCCACATTTCCTCATTTGAAAAGCTTGACGAGAATTGGAATTACAATTGGAATTTCAGTGTAGTGTCTGAATTGCCTGGAAGTGTGGAATGGACCCAACTTACGTTCACATACTGCTTCTAGTTCTATTATACTTTCATCCTAAAATGAAGACTAAAATGTGTTTTTATGTCCTCTCTGCAACGCTTGCAATATTCCGGTAAATTTTCTAGAAATCCCGGTTGAAGGATTCAGATTCCCTACATTCAGATTCTGGGATCTTTCAACCTGAGTTCTGGTAGAAAAACCTTGGACTTTTGGGGGAAATAAGTTTCTGGAATTTGGCAACCTACTTTCTGCTCACTAAGCATGCCTACTAACCATAATTGCATCTTTGAAACATCAGGGAAATAACTTACTAACTGCTGTATGTTGAATGACTGAATGAGTGATGTCCGTCTATGCTTTGTCATGCTTTACTACAACCATTAAAATACTGAACTGTAAGACTCTCTCCTCTTCTTCTTCTCTGACCATTACTGGTTACTGAGTGTCTTCTATTTATGGATAGTTGACAGTAGTGAGAGGTTTAGTTAGACATTAGAATGAAGAGGTTTAGGTTAGACAGTAGATGAAGAGGTTTAGTGAGACAGTAGATGAAGAGGTTTAGTTAGACAGTAGATGAAGAGGTTTAGTTAGCAGTAGATAAGAGTTTAGTTAGACAGTAGATGAAGAGGTTTAGTTAGACAGTAGATGAAGAGTTTAGTTAGACAGTAGATGAAGAGGTTTAGTTAGACAGTAGATGAAGGGTTTAGTTAGACAGTAGATGAAGAGGTTAGTTAGAAGTAGTATGTGATGAAGGTTTAGTTGATATTGATGTAGATGAAGAAGGTTTAGTTGAAGTAGATGAAGGGTTTAGTTAGACAGTAGATGAAGAGGTTTGTTAGACAGTAGATGAAGAGGTTTAGTTAGACAGTAGAATGAAGAGGATTAGTTAGACAGTAGATGAAGAGATTAGTTAGACAGTAGATGAAGAGGTAGTTAGCAGTAAGCGATGAGAGGATTAGTTAGACAGATAGATGAAGAGGTTTAGTTAGACAGTAGATGGAGGAGGTTAGTTTAGGACAGTAGAATGAGAGGTTTAGTTAGACAGTAGATGAAGAGTATTAGTTAGACAGTAGATGAAGAGGTTTAGTTAGACAGTAGATGAAGAGGATTAGTTAGACAGTAGATGAAGAGTTTTGTTAGACAGTAGATAGAAGAGGTTTAGTTAGACAGTAGATGAAGAGGTTTAGTTAGACAGTAGATGAAGAAGGATTAGTAGGATGTTAAAGTAGATGAAGAGTTTAGTGACTAGAGAACTTAGATGAAGAGGATTTAGTAGACAGTAGATGAAGAGGTTTAGTTAGACAGTAGATAAGAGGTTAGTTAGACATAGTAATATAGTAGGATTTAGTTAGACAGTAATGAAAGGTTTAGTTAGACAGTAGATGAAGAGAGATTAGTTAGACAGTAGATGAAGAGTTTAGGTGTTAGACAGGTAGTTAGACAGAAGTAGATGAAGAGGTAGTTAGACAGTAGATGAAGAGGTTTAGTAGACAGTAGAATGAAGAGTTAGTTAGACAGTAGATGAAGAGGATTAGTTAGACAGTAGATGAAGAGATTAGTTAACAGTAGATGAAGATATAGCTTAAGACTGCTCTGACTACCATATGCTAACAGCTGCTCTACCATACCTAACAGCTGCTCTACCATACCAACACTGTGCTCTCCATACCTAACAGCTACTCTCATATACGCTGTTAACCTCATAGCTCTACCACTCTACCTAACAGCTGATCTACCATACCTAATAGCTACTCTACCATACCTAACAGCTACTACCATACCTAACAGCTATCTACCATACCTAAACAGCTGATCTACCATACCTAATAGCTACTCTACCATACCTAACAGCTATCTACCATAACCTAATAGCTACT
>NW_019946907.1:20637-27699 GCF_002910315.2 Salvelinus sp. IW2-2015 | reverse complement strand
CCAGTAGAGATAAGTCAGTTTGAAACACTATACATAATTCAGTTGAACACTATAGATAATTCAGTTGAACCACATATATGATAATTCAGTTGAAACACTATAGATAATTCAGTTGAACACTTCCCTATAGATAATCAGTGAACACTCCCTATAGATTAATTCAGATGAAAGACTCCCTATAGATAATTCAGTTGAACACTATAGATAATTCAGTTGAACACAAAAGATAATTCAGTTGAACACTATAGATAATTCAGTTGAACACTATAGATAATCAGTTGAACACTATAGATAATTCAGTTGAACACTATAGAAATTCAGTTGAAGACTCTCTATTAGATAATCCAGTAGAACACTCCATATATATAATTCAGTTGAACATCCCTATAGATATTCAGTTGAACAGCTATAGATAATTCAGTGAACACTATAGATAATCAGTTGAAGACTCTCTATAGATAATCAGTTGAAGGCTCTCCACAGATCAGTTCAATAGTAAGAAATTGCAGCAAAGCATACATTGTAACTCACCATTAGTTGGGTTGTAGTGATTGCCGATGTTTGTCAGGATGTCCTTGTAGACCAGGGTAGTGGATGTGGGTCCATAGTAACCACCATAGTAACCCCCAACTCCCAGTAACAGAGAACGCTACCTTCCGTTCTGTAAGAGAAACAAACAAAAACACACATTGGTCAGAAACCAACAAGACAATGGTTTAAATGGCAGACAACACTGTGGTTGTAATGCTTTAGTTACTATGGCAGCCTAACCTCCAGTCCTCTACCTGTTCTCTCGTCCTCCAGTCCGTCTCCTGTTCTCTGCTCCAGTCCTCTTACCTGTTCTCTGTCCTCCACTCCTCTACTTTCTCTGTCCTCCAGTCCTCTACCTTTTCTCTGTCCTCCACTCCTCTACCTGTTCTCTGTCCTCCATCCTCTACCTGTTCTCGCCTCCGACTACTCTACCTGTTCTCTGTCCTCCATGTCCTCTACCTGTTCTCTGTCCTCCAGTCCTCTACCTGTTCTCTGTCCTCCAGTCCTCTACCTGTTCTCTGTCTCCAGTCCTCTACCTGTTCCTGTCCTCCAGTCCTCTACCTTTCTCTGTCCTCCAAGTCTCTACCTGTTCTCTGTCCTCTTACCCTGTTCTCTGTCCTCCAGTCCTCTACATGTTCTCTGTCCTC
Organism: Salvelinus sp. IW2-2015; assembly: GCF_002910315.2. Taxonomy (NCBI): domain Eukaryota; kingdom Metazoa; phylum Chordata; class Actinopteri; order Salmoniformes; family Salmonidae; genus Salvelinus; species Salvelinus sp. IW2-2015. The sequence goes on along the minus strand of NW_019946907.1, from coordinate 26,521 downwards.
CAGTCCTCTACCTGTTCTCTGTCCTCCAGTCCTCTACTGTTCTCTGTCCTCCATACTCTCCTGTTCTTGTCCTCAGTCCTCTACTGTTCCTGCCTCCAGTCTCTCTTACCTGCCTCCAGTCTCTACCTCGTCTCTCTTTCTGTCCTCCATCCACCTGTTCTCTGTCCTCCAGTCCTCTACCGTTCTCTGTCCTCCAGTCCTCTACCTGTTCTCTGTCCTCTACCTGTTCTCTGTCCTCCAGTCCTCTACTGTTCTCTGTCTCCAGTCCTCTACCTGTCTCTGTCTCCAGCCTCTACTGTTTCTTTGTCTCCAGTCCTCTACCTGTTCTCTGTCCTCCAGTCCTCTACCTGTTCTCTGTCCTCCAGTCCTCTACCTGTTCTTCTGTCTCTCCACTCCTCTACTTGTTCTCTGTCCTCCAGTCCTCACTGTTCTCTGTCCTCCACTCCTCTACCTGTTCTCTGTCCTCCAGTCCTCTACCTGTTCTCTGTCCTCGCAGTCCTGTTCTACCTGTTCCTCTGTCTCCAGTCCTCTACCTGTTCTCTGTCCTCAGTCCTCTACCTGTTCTCTGTCCTCCAGTCCTCTACCTGTCTCTCTGTCCTCTACCTGTTCTCTGGCCTGCCAGCCTCTACATGTTCTCTGTCCTCCAGTCCTCTACCTGTTCTCTGTTCTCCATCCTCACCTGTTCTCTGTCCTCCAGCTCCTCTTCACTGTTCTCTGTCCTCCAGTCTCTACCTGTTCTCTGTCCTCCAGTCCTCTACCTGTTCTCTGTCCTCCAGTCCTCTCCTGCTTCTTGGCTCCAGTCCTCTACCTGTTCTCTGTCCTCCAGTCCTCTACCTGTTCTCTGTCCTCAGCTCCTCCTCTACCTATACCTTTTCTCTCTCTTCAGCTCATCCTCCATCTCTACCCGTGTTCTCTCTCTCTCTTCTCCTCTACATTTTCCCTCTCTTCTCCTCTACCTGTGTTCTCTCTCTTCTTCTCCTCTACCTTTGTTATCTCTCTTCTTCTCCTCTACCTGTGTTCTCTCTCTCTCTTCTCTACCTGTGTTCTGTCTCTTCAGTTCCTCCAGCTCAGTCTTCTGTAGTCCCACCTGGCTCTGGGAGTAGTTGGAGCTGACGTCTAGAGTCCTCAGCTCCAGGGCTGGAACCAGAGAGCTCAATACATCAATGAATACACTAATCGATTAATAAAACACAACGTATGGATAAATGAATACACTAATCGATTAATAAAACACAACGTATGGATAAGTGAATACACACATGAATAAATAAATAGGAACATAGATAATATAATTGACTTTCACATTCTAGTTGACATTCAACAGTGGGTGGACCGGGAGTCATCTTTCTGGTAGTAAATGGAAGTTAAAGTTTCTATTCAATGTAAATGTGAAATGTGGTGCCAGCTAACATACAGTGGTCTAAAGGGATAGGTCCATTCTTTTCATTATATTTCTATGATTGAAATGACACCCATCCTCTATTCAACAGTCTGCTGTGTCTAAACCGRTGACAGGCACAACACAGACACCTCTGATTATGTCAAATAGGGTCTACGGTACATCATTTAGGAAAATGAGGAAATCGTAGTGAATGCGTTTTAAGATAATTCATGTTAAAATTCAACGTTAAACATAAAATAAAATAAATCATAGAATAGTTTTAACAACCCTGTTTGTAGCTTTCAAATGATTTCAAAGTCCTCCATGATTGTTTTTTCAGTGATGAAGACAATGGAAGTCTCATGGTAGGGTGGGGTATGGGTGGGTAGGGTGGGTATGGGTGGGGTATGGGTGGGGTAGGGTGGGGTATGCAACATGGGTCAACTGATGAAGACATGGAGTCTCATGGTAGGGTGGGGTATGTAACATGGGTCAACTGATGAAGACATGGAAGTTCATGGTAGGGTGGGGTATGGGTGGGGTAGGGTGGGGTATGCAACATGGTCAACTGATGAAGACATGGAAGTCTCATGGTAGGGTGGGGTATGTAACATGGGTAACTGTGAAGACATGGAGTCTCATGGTAGGGTGGGGTATGGTGGGGGGTAGGGTGGGGTATGCAACATGGGTCAACTGATGAAGACTGGAAGTTCATGGTAGGGTGGGGTATGGGTGGGGTATGGGTGGGGTAGGGTGGGGTAGGGTGGGTAGGGTGGGGTATGGGTGGGGTAGGGTGGGGTATGCAACATGGGTCAACTTGGAACACCTCTATGTCCTGAATGTTTGGCATTCAGGTTCAACGTGTCCCTTTCGGACCACTTCCACACGGGCAAACACTGAAGGTTTGTTCAAATCAAAACGGGTGCAATCAGGAAGTGATTGAAATCATACGGAACGATCAATAAATAAATTACACAATATTGGTTCTAAAGATATTACCCAAATCACAGATTCACCAAAATCTCTTGTTTTACCTTGATTCTCAGCCTTCAGTAGCTTCACCTGGTTCTCTGCAGTTCTCAGCCTGAAACTCCATCTCTGGAATAACCACACAATAATCTTATTGACCCATTTACACCTGGTATTAATATGTGGCTTGTGCTATCTGTTTCCTACCATCTAAAGTTTCACCTGGTATTAATATGGGGCTTGTGCTATCTTGATTCCTACCATCTAATAGTTATCACCTGGTATTAATATGTGGCTTGTGCTATCTGTTTCCTACATCTAAAGTTATCACCTGGTATTAGATATGGGGCTTGTGTTATCTGATTCCTACCAATCTAAATTATCACCTGGTATTAATATGGGGCCTTGTGCTATCTGATTCCTACCATCTAAAGTTATCACCTGGTATAATATGGGCTTGTGCTATCTGATTCTCCTAATCTAAAGTTTATTCACCTGGTATTAATATGGGGCTTGTGCTATCTGATTCCTAACCATCTAAAGTTATCACCTGGGTATTAATATGGGGCTTGTGCTATCTGATTCCTACCATCTAAAGTTATCCCTGGTATAATATGGGGCTTGTGCATCTGATTCCTACCATCTAAAGTTATCACCTGGTATTAATATGGGGCCTTGTGCTATCTGATTCTCTACCAATCTAAAGTTAATCACCTGGTATTAATATGGGGCTTGTGCTATCTGATTCCTACCATATAAAGTTAATCACTGGTATAATATGGGGCTTGTGTTATCTGATTTCCTACGCGATCTAAAGTTATCACCTGGTATTAATATGGGGGTTGTGTTCATCTGATTCCTACCATCCTAAAGTTATCAACCTGATATTAATAGGGGCTTGTCTATCTGATTCCTACCATCTAAAGTTATCACCTGGTTATTAAATCTGGGGCCTTGTTTATCTGATTCCTACCACTAAGTTAATCACCTGGTATTAATATGGGGCTTGTGCTATCTGATTCCTACCATCTAAAGTTATCACCTGGTATTAATATGGGCTTGTGCTATCTGATTCCTACCATCTAAAGTTATACACCTGGTATTAATATGGGGCTTGTGCTATCTGATTCCTACCCATCTAAAGTTATCACCTGTATAATATGGGAGCTTGTGCTATATCTAGATTTCCTACCATACTAAAGTTATACCCTGGCTGTATTAATATGGGGCTTGGTGCTATCTTGATTATCCTACCAATCTGAAGTGTATACACCTGGTATTATATGGGGCTGTGTTTATCTGAATTCCTACACAACTAAGTTATCACCTGGTATTCAATCTGGGGCTTTGTGTTATCTGATTCCTAACCATCTCAAGTTATCACCGGTATTAATATGGGGCTCTGTGCTACTCTGATTCCCTACATCTAAAGTTATCCACTGGTATTTAAATGGGCTTGTGCTATCTGATTCCTACAACGAAGGTTATCACTGGTATTAAATATGGGGCTTGTGCTATATGATTCCTAAAACCATCTAAAGTTTATCAACTGGTATTAATATGGGGCTTGTGCTAATCTGATTCCTAACCTCTAATAGTTTACCTGGTATTAATATGGGGCTTGTGCTATCTGATTCCTAACCATCTAAGTATCACCTGGTATAATATGGGGCTGTTGCTAGTCTGATCTACCATCTATAAGTTATCAACCTGGGTTATTAATATGGGGCTTGTGCTATCTGATTCTACCAACGAAAGTTATCAACCTGGTTATAATATGGGGCTTGTGCTCTCTGATTCTACACTGAAGTTGATCACCTGGTATTATATGGGCTTTGTGCTACTTCTGATTCCTACCATCTTAAAGTTCTCACTGGTATTATAATATGGGGCTTGTGCTATCTGATTCCTACAACGAAAGTATCCCTGGTATAAATATGGGCTTGTGCTATCTGCTTCCTAACCATCTAAAGTTCTCACTCTGGTATGTATGATGGGGCTTGGTGCTCCTCTATTCCTACCATCCTAAAGTTATCACCTGGTTTAATATGGGGCCTTGTGCTATTTGATTCCTACCAACTAAAGTTATCACCTGGTATTAATATGGGGCTTGTGCTATTGATTCCTACCATCTAAAGTTATCACTGGTATTCAATTGGGGCTTGTGCTTATCTGATTCCTAACCATTCTAAGTTATCACCTGATATTAATATGGGGCTTGTGCTATGCTGATTCCTAACCAGTCTAAAGTTTGTATCACCCTGGTATTAATATGGGGCTGTTGCTATCTGCTTCCTACCATCTAAAGTTTATCACTGATAATCTAATATGGGGCTTGTTGCTATCTGATTCCTACCATCTAAAGTTATAACCTGGTATTAATATGCGGGGCTTGTGCTATCTGATTCCTACCAAACTTAAAGGTTTATCACCTGGTATTAATATGGGGGCTTATCTTATCTGATTCTACCAATCTAAGTTATCACCTGTATAATATGGGGCTTGTGCTATACTGAATTCCTACCAACTAAAGTTATCCTGGTATTAATATGGGGCTTTATGCTATTGATTCCTAACCATCTAAAGTTATCAACCTGGTATTAATATGGGGCTTGTGCTCTCTGATTTCTACAAACTTAAAAAGTTTAATCCACCCTGGGGGTTAATACTGGGGCTTATGCTATCTGATCCTACCATCTAAAGTTATCAACTGGTATTAATATGGGGCTTGTGTTATCTGGATTCGTACCATCTAAATTTATCAACCTGGTATTAATATGGGGCTGTGTCTATCTGATTCCTACCAACGAAGTTAGGCGCTCAACACTGTGGCCTAAAAGACAATTCTAGCAATGAGATGTTATTAGTTTATTGTTCAGCTCAAGATAGACACATGTTAAATGCTTCCGACTAGCGTCCTTGAGCTCTGGTCAGATCTGTAGAGATTCCCTTGGAAAGGCAGGGAAAAGCAAATCATAAGAAAGAACACAAAGTATGCATATTTTGCCGCAATGTTACATATATATAATGTTAACATTAGTATAAATAATGTTAACATAGTATATAATGTTTACATAGTAATATAGATGTTTACATAGTAAAATATAATGTTTGCATAGCATGAGAATGTTACAAAGTATATCATTTTATATTGCATAGAATGTTTACATAGTATACAGTGGGGAGAACAAGTAATTTGATACACTGCTGATTGCAGGTTTCTACTTACAAAGCATGTAAGAGGTCTGTAATTTTTATCATAGGTACACTTCCACTGTGAGAGACGGAATCTAAACAAAAAATCCAGAAAATCACATTGTAATGAGTTTTTAAGTAATTGAATTTGCATATTATTGCAATGACATAAGTATTTGAGTACATCAGAAAAGCAGAACTTAATATTTGGTAACAGAAACCTTTGTTTTGCATTACAGAGATATAGGTGTCCTGTAGTTCTTGAAGGTTTGCACACACTGCAAGCGGGGTTTAAGGCCACACCTCCATACAGACGTTCTCAGATCCTTCAGGTCTTCC
>NW_019946907.1:13060-19449 GCF_002910315.2 Salvelinus sp. IW2-2015 | reverse complement strand
TACCAACTAAAGTTATCACCTGGTTATTAATATGGGGCTTTGTACTGATTCCTACCACACAAAAGTTAGCGCTCAACCACTGTGGCCCCCTAAAACAATTTCTAGCCATGAATGTGTATTAGTTATTTGTTCAGCTCAAAGAACTAGACAACATGCTTAATGCCCTTACGACTAGCGTCCTGCAGCCCTCTGTCAGATCGCTAAGATATCATGCGATAAGGCAGGCCCGCCAACACAAAAATCAAAGAAAATAAACACAAAGAAGTATGCATATTTGCCACCCAATGATTACATAGTATAATAATGTTAACCCATAGATTAAATATAATGTTTATATTGCATAGAAATGTTTACATAGTATATAATGTTTATATGCCATAGAATTTATACATAGACTAGGATAAGTTTACATACAGTATCATAATGTTTACATAGCTAAAGAATGTTAGACATAGCCCCACAGTCAATGTTACATTAGCCAAGTAGAATGTTTACATAGTAATATAATGTCTTAATAGTTATATTAGAATGACTACATAAGCACATATAGAATGCTTACATAGATTATAATATCACGTTAAATAGATATACAGAATGTTTACATAGTATAGAATGCTTTACATAGCATAGAATGTGTTACACAGTAATATAATGTATTGTACAATTGTATAATTGATTTACATAGACATAGAAATGTTTACATTGTATATCAGTTCTGTAAGTCGCTCTCCATAATGAAGCGGTGTCTGCCCAAATGACTTAAATGCTAATGTAAATGCATAATGTTACATTAATAATGTTTACATAGCCATAGAATTCATTTACATAGCTATATAATGTTTTACATTCGTTATAGAAGCTTTACATGTATAATAATGCTTTACAATAGATATAGAATGCTTAATACATACACTGGTACATAGTATAGAGTTAACATAGCATAGACATGTTTACACGAGTACTTATAATGCTTACAAGCTATATAATGCTTTACATAGTGCTATAGAATGCTTTACATAGCCACAGATATTTAACATAGTACAAGAGAATGAAATTAACATAAAAAAACTATAATGTTTTTAAATAGATAGCAATGATTTACATAGTTGATATAGATGATTTTACATAGATATAGATGTTTAAATAGAGTTACTAAATGTGTAACATAGATATAGAATGTGTACATAGCATAGAATCTTACCAAGTATATAATTACATTTAATTTCAATGTTAATAGCATAGCTTTTTTTTTTTTTTGAAGGTTTACTACTTCCTATTACAGTTTGTAAAGCTCGCTCATGATAAGAGCGTCTGCTAAATGACTTAAATGTAATGTAAATGCTACTATAATGTGTTCAACATTGCTTATATAAATGTTCTTACATAGCATAGCAATGTGCTTACATAAGTATATAATGTTTACCATGGATAATATAATGTTACATTAGATATAATTTTACATTAGGTATAGCACCATGTCTACATACCATAGAACTGTACATAGTAATAGAAATGATTTAGGGCGGAGGTGAGCATAGCAATGCTTTACACAGTATTATAATGTTTACATTGTCGGTATAGATAATGCTTTACATAGCATAGAAGAATGTTTACATTGCTAGTAATATTAATGTTTACATTGCATTATAATGTTTACATAGCATAGAATGTTTACATAGTATATAATGTTTAAATAGTATAGAATGTTTACATAGTATAGAAGTTTTACATAGCCACGTTATTCCTAAAACCCAGTTTTTTTTAACATGAAATCCAGATTTAAATATTATTGTGCTGTCTCAATCCTGGTCCTCCATTCAATTTCAGTCCCCCTTCACTTTATAAAGATAAAGACAATATTTCAACCAAAAGTCTTTGTTGGAGTATATGATGTGTTATGTGAGAAATTTGATTCAGTTTTGTCTTAAAAACGTCAAACTGCATCCAGAAACAAGGACCACACCTGAAGGAGCAGAATTGAACACAACAGAGGATCATTTTGATCTGGATTAAATGTTTATGAAAAACGGATCACTATCTGATGGTATAAATTACTTAAGTAAAAATCTATTATTGTACTACTTAAGTCTTTTTTTTGGATATCTGTACTTTACTTGACTATTTATATTTTTGGCAACTTTTACTTTTAACTCACTACATTCCAAAAGAAAATAATGTACTTTTTACTCTGTACATTTTCCCTGACACCCAAAGTACTTGTTACGTTTTGACAGGAAAATGGTCTAATTCAAACACATTCCTGGAGAACATTCCTGGTGATTCCTACTGCCTCTGATCTGGCGGACTCACTAAACAGAGAACATTCCTGGTGATTCCTACTGCCTCTGATCTGGCGGACTCACTAAACACAAATGCTTAGTTTGTAAATTATATTTGAGTGTTGGAGTGTGGCCCTGTGTATCCATCAATGAAAAAAAAAAAGAAGAAAATTGTGTTTTGCTTAATATACGGAACTTGAAATGATTTATACTTTTGATAGTTAATTATATTTCAAACCAGATACTTTTAGACTTTTAAGTAGTATTTTACTGGCTGACTTTCACTTTTACTTGAGTCATGTTCTATTAAGGTATCTTTACTTTTACTCAAGTATGACAATTGAGTACTTTTTCCACCGCTGGTTTTAACATTGTGTCTCCTATCTGGCTCCAGTGTCCACATTGTGTCTGTATGTTCCTTTGCGCTGCTATTTTCAATGTGCCGTGTTGAGTGTGATACCTTACCTAGATCTCTCTTACCATCAGGGCATTGTCAAAGGCATTGACATCTTACCAACGTAAACTATCTTAGTACAATGGCAGATCGTTTTGCTTATTGCTTATTTTATACAAAAGGCTTGAAACAAGTCAGAATATCGTAAAAACAAGACAAATCATCTTGATTGTCTGGGAAAGAAAAATGAACTCAAAACAAGTAAATACATTTTCTGGGTAAATGAGACCGACTCAAAACAAGTAAATCATTTTTCTGGGAAAGTGGAGACGACAAACAAGTAAATACATGTTCTGGAATGTGAGACGACTCAAAACAAGTAAATACATTTTCTGGGAAAGTGAACCGACTCAAAAAGTAAATAATGTTCTGGAATGTGAGACCGACTCAAAACAAGTAAATACATTTTCTGGAAAGTGAGACCGACTCAAACAAGTAAATACATGTTCTGGATGTGAGACCGACTCATCAAACAAGTAAATACATTTTCTGGGAAAGTGAGACCGACTCAAAACAAGTAAATACATGTTCTGGAATGTGAGACCGACTCAAAACAGTAAATACATTTTCTGGGAAAGTGAGACTGACTCAAAACAAGTAAATACATTTTCTGGAAAGTGAGACTAACTCAAACAAGTAATACATTTTCTGGGAAGTGAGACTGACTCAAAACAAGTAAATACATTTTCTGGGAAGTGAGACCGACTCAAACAAGTAAATACATTTTCTGGGAAAGTGAGACCGACTCAAAACAAGTAAATACATGTTCTGGAATGTGACACCGACTCAAAACAAGTAAATACATTTTCTGGGAAAGTGAGACCGACTCAAAACAAGTAAATACATGTTCTGGAAAGTGAGACCGACTCAAAACAAGTAAATACATTTTCTGGAAAGTGAGACCGACTCAAAACAGTAAATACGTTTTCTGGGAAGTGAGAGACTCAAAACAAGTAAATAATTTCTGGGAAAGTGAGACCGACTCAAGACAAGTAAATACATTTTCTGGGTAAGTGAGACGCGACTCAAAAAAGTAAATACATTTTCTGGGTAAATGAGACCGACTCAAAACAAGTAAATACATTTTCTGGGAAGTGAGACCGACTCAAACAAGTAAATACATTTTCTGGGTAAATGAGACCGACTCAAGACAAGTAAATACGTTTTTCTGGGAAAGTGAGACCGACTCAAAAAAGTAAATACATGTTCTGGAATGTGACACCGACTCAAAACAAGTAAGTACATTTTCTGGGAAAGTGAGACTGACTCAAAACAAGTAAATACATGTTCTGGGAAGTGAGACCGACTCAAAACAAGTAAATACATTTTCTGGGAAAGTGAGACCGACTCAAAACAAGTAAATACATTTTTTGGAAGTGAGACCGACTCAAAACAAGTAAATACATTTTCTGGGAAGTGAGACCGACTCAAAACAAGTAAATACATTTTCTGGGAAAGTGAGACCGACTCAAAACAAGTAAATACGTTTTCTGGGAAGTGAGATCGACTCAAAACAAGTAAATACATTTTCTAGGAAGTGAGACCGACTCAAGACAAGTAAATACATTTTCTGGGTAAGTGAGACCGATTCAAAACAAGTAAATACATTTTCTGGGTAAATGAGACCGACTCAAAACAAGTAAATACATTTTCTGGGAAGTGAGACCGACTCAAAACAAGTAAATACATTTTCTGGGTAAATGGACCGACTCAAGACAAGTAAATACATTTTCTGGGTAAGTGAGACCGACTCAAAACAAGTAAATACATTTTCTGGGTAAGTGAGACCGACTCAAAACAAGTAAATGCATTTTCTGGGTAAATGAGACCGACTCAAAACAAGTAAATACATTTTCTGGGAAAGTGAGACCGACTCAAAACAAGTAAATACGTTTTCTGGGAAGTGATCACTCAAACAAGTAAATACGTTTTCTGGGAAAGTGAGACCGACTCAAAACAAGTAAATACATTTTCTGGGTAAATAGACCGACTCAAACAAGTAATACATTTTCTGGGAAAGTGAGCCGACTCAAAACAAGTAAATACATTTTCTGGGAAAGTGAGACTGACTCAAAACAAGTAAATATATATACATTTTTTGCATTGTGGCAACTCTTATTACCTGCATTCTGTGTCTTCACGTTCCAGTTGACTTTGAGTGACAGCCATTTCCCACTCTCTGTTCCACCCCATGTCTCTCAGCGCTCTCAGCTCAGCCCAGAGGTCCGGTCAGAGTCTGTCTGTCCATCTGTTTCCGTCTGCTGGTGTTTTGACACCTGTTTTCATCTGAACTCTACAGCTTGGTGACCCTCTACCCCTTGACCTTTGGTGACCCCTACCCAGACAGACAGAGGAGCAACAGCAGAGGACCGACAGAGACAGACTTCTGCATCTTCATATCACAAATCACAGCTTCTAATGGAACTGGGGGTCTGAATATTGCTTAACCTTAAATCCACACTGATTCAGAATTCACCCCCCTAGTCATGTTGCCACATTAACCTAGTCAAGCCTGACTCCTCCTCCTCCTCCTCCTCTCTGTTTGCTTCCCACTTAATGAATCATCCCACATTTCATTAGGATCTATGGGTTAAAACAACTCCTGTTCACTTCTCAGTCACTGGGACGACACACATGATCAAAACCAGTTCAGACCAAGGAGTGGTGCAGAATAAGGGGAGGGGTCTGAGGAGGAGGAATAACGAAGTCCTGAATATGTATTTCTGGACACGTAGCTGAGGACACTCATGGTGGTGTTTACCAACGAACTGATAGTGAACGGACGTCTCTATTTGTTTAACTGAGAGGGAGGAGTGAGTGGGGAGCAGGAACAGGGTCAAGTCAAGTTAACTGAGAGGGAGGAGTGAGTGGGGAGCAGGAACAGGGTCAAGTTAAGTTAACTGAGAGGGAGGAGTGAGTGGGGAGCAGGAACAGGGTCAAGTTAAGTAAACTGAGTCTGTGTCCTAAATGGCACTCTATTCCCTCCATASTACACTACTTCTAGAAACAGTGACTTATATAGGGAATAGGGCTCCATTGGGGACGCACCCAGACAGTCATGGTGATGGGAACTGGTTGGATCAGGGCCATGACGTGTTTACCGGCAGTTCTTGAGTTGAACTCAATTGAACCCAGTCCTCTTTGTTTTTGTCCAGTAATGTGTTTTTTAATTCAATTGACTGCAGGGTTTCTTCATCCTGGTCCTGGGGAGCCAAAGGGGGGCCCATTATTGGTTTTGACCTAGGAATAGACAGCTGATTCAAATCACCAACTCATTATCAAGCTTGGATTATCAAGCTTTAAGGATGAAGAAAGTTGAGTATTGAATGCTGTTGCTTTAAGAATATCACGTGACGTTTTGTACGGGTTGCTAACAGGTTTATTTGAATATTGAACAACAAGTCTCTGTGCTAACAGACATTATGATCCCGGTTGATATCGAACATGAAAACAGAGTTACGTTGGAATATTTGCTCATCTGTGGCGTCATTTAACCTCCTGTTTTGGTACGTTCCCAGACAAGAAACCAAAAATGTTCCTATAACAGAATGGGGAAGTAATGAAGAGTCACTAACAGATGTTCCTATAACAGAATGGGGAAGTAACGAAGAGTCACTAACAGATGTTCCTATAACAGAATGGGGAAGTAACGAAGA
>NW_019946907.1:10596-12712 GCF_002910315.2 Salvelinus sp. IW2-2015 | reverse complement strand
AAAAAAGAGAGATATAGTTGGGCCCTCATAGTGGTCCCATAGTGCCGTCATAGTGGGCCCTCATCAGTGCGTCCTCAGTGGCCCTATGGTGTCTCATCGCCTCATGGGCTCCTCAATAGTGGGTCTCATAGTTGGTCCCTCGTCGTTAGGTGGGCTCTCATTAGTGGCATCAATACTGGGCCTCGATAGGGGCCCTCATAGTGGGTCTCATAGTGGGCCTCATGGTGGGCCTCATAGTGGGTCCTCATGTGTCCTCATGGTGGGTCCTCATAGTGGGCCCTCAGGTTGGCCTCATGGTGGCCTCATATGGACCCTCATGGTGGCCCTCATAGTGGGCCCTCATATGGGTCCTCATAGTGGCTCATAGTGGCCTCATGTGGGCCTCAGGTGGGCCCTCATGGTGGGCCTCATAGGGCGGCTCAGTGTGGCCCTCATAGTGGGCCTCAGGGCCCTCATTGTGGTCCTCATGGTGGGCTCATAGTGCGTCCTCAGGTGGCCCTCATAGTGGTTCTCTAGGGGACCTCATAGTGGTCCTCATGGTGGGCCTCATAGTGGTCCATAGTGGCCTCATGGTGGGCCCTCATAGTGGACCCTATATGGCCCTCATTGTGGGTCCTCATAGTGGCCCTCATAGTGGACCCTCATACTGGGCCCTCATGTGTGTCCTCATAGTGGCCCTCATACTGGGCCCTCATGGTGGGCCCTCATGGTGGGTCCTCATAGTGGCCCTCATAGTGGGCCCTCATACTGGGCCCTCATTGGGTCCTCATGGTGGGCCCTCATACTGGGCCTCATAGTGGGCCCTCATGGTGGTCCTCATATGGCCCTCATAGTGGCGCCTTATAGTGGCCCTCATGTGGCGCCCTCATACTGGGCCTCATGGTGGTCCTCATAGTGGCCTATAGTGGGCCCATGGCGTCCTCATAGGGTCCTCATTGGGTTCCTCATTTGGGTCCTAGCATAGTGGGTCCTCATAGTGGGCCCTCATGGTGGCCCTCATGGGGGTCTTTTAGGTCCAGTTGTGTTCGTCAACTGGTGTATTCTCAGAAACCCGCGTCCTTCGAACCTCATCTGTTAGTGACTCGCCCACTATGAGGGCCCACCATGAGGACCCACAATGAGGGCCCAGTATGAGGGCCCACTATGAGGGCCCACTATGAGGACCCACCATGAGGGCCCACCATGAGGGCCCAGTATGAGGGCCCACTATGAGGACACACAATGAGGGCCCAGTATGAGGGTCCACTATGAGGGCCCACTATGAGGACCCACNATGAGGGCCCACCATGAGGGCCCACTATGAGGACCCACTATGAGGACCCACTATGAGGACCCACTATGAGGGCCCACCATGAGGGCCCACTATGAGGACCCACTATGAGGGCCCACTATGAGGACCCACAATGAGGGCCCACTATGAGGACCCACAACGAGGACCCACTATGAGGATCCACTATGAGGACCCACTATGAGGGCCCAGTATGAGGAACCACTATGAGGGCCCACCATGAGGGCCCACTATGAGGGCCCACTATGAGGACCCACCATGAGGGCCCAGTATGAGGGCCCACCATGAGGACCCACTATGAGGGCCCACTATGAGGACCCACTATGAGGGCCCACTATGAGGGCCCACCATGAGGACCCACCATGAGGGCCCACTATGAGGACCCACGATGAGGGCCCACTATGAGGGCCCACTATGAGGYCCCARTATGAGGGCCCACTATGAGGGCCCACCATGAGGGCCCACCATGAGGGCCCACTATGAGGGCCCACCATGAGGACCCACCATGAGGGCCCACCATGAGGGCCCACTATGAGGGCCCACTATGAGGGCCCACTATGAGGGCCCACTATGAGGGCCCACCATGAGGGCCCACTATGAGGGCCCACTATGAGGGCCCACTATGAGGACCCACTATGAGGGCCCACTATGAGGACCCACTATGAGGGCCCACTATGAGGGCCCACTATGAGGGCCCACTATGAGGACCCACAATGAGGGCCCACTATGAGGGCCCACTATGAGGGCCCACTATGAGGACCCACTATGAGGGCCCACCATGAGGGCCCACTATGAGGGCCCACCATGAGGACCCACAATGAGGGCCCA
>NW_019946907.1:0-4896 GCF_002910315.2 Salvelinus sp. IW2-2015 | reverse complement strand
CCACTATGAGGGCCCACCATGAGGGCCCACTATGAGGACCCACTATGAGGGCCCACCATGAGGACCCACTATGAGGGCCCACTATGAGAAGCCACTATGAGGGCCCACCATGAGGACCCACTATGAGGGCCCACCATGAGGACCCACAATYAGGGCCCAGTATGAGGGCCCACTATGAGGGCCCACCATGAGGGTCCACTATGAGAGCCCACCATGAGGGCCCACCATGAGGGCCCACTATGAGGGCCCACTATGAGGACCCACAATGAGGGCCCAGTATGAGGGTCCACTATGAGGGCCCACTATGAGGACCCACAATGAGGGCCCAGTATGAGGGTCCACTATGAGGGCCCACCATGAGGGCCCACTATGAGGACCCACTATGAGGGCCCACTATGAGGACCCACTATGAGGGAGACGGTGCTCAACATGCAGCCGGGGAAGGGAATTTATTATTATATTCAAGTCCTAAGGGTCAATCGGCCACTGGCCTGCAAAGTGCCTGGTTTATTTAGTGGGTCATTACAGCCCACATACAGTGGGGAGAAAAGTATTTCAGATACACTGCCGTTTTGAAGATTTTCCTACCTTACAAGAGCATGTAGACGGTCTGTAAATTATTTATCATAGGTAACCTTCACTGGTGAGAGACGGAATGCTAAAACAAAAATCCAGAAAATACATTGGATATGATTTAGTAATTAATTTTGCCATTTTATTGCGTGAACATAAGTTATGATACATCAAGAAAGCAGAAACACTTAATAATTTGGTCCAAGAAACCTTTTTTTGCAATTACAAGATCATGACGTTTTCCTGAGTTATTGACCAGGTTTTGCACACACTGCAGAGGGATTTCGGCACGTGTATCAAATATTGTTCTCTCCCACTGTAGGTGTTGCAGCTTGGAAATTCCGAAGCAGGAGCGAGTGTTTGTTCAAATGGGAATGAGAGACTGATGAAGTGTGTTACAGCCTGCATAAAAACTGAAGAGTCATATCTTATCCTTTCTATTTTGTTGGAATTGTCTTCTGCATACTATAAAAATAATATAAAATAATGCCATGATTTAAGCATCTTGTCTGATAAATGAATAGTGTAGTACCCAGCCATCATGGCATAGCCAATCAGGGCCAGTACTGCCTATTCCTTTCTTCTGAAATAGACTACATTTTTCTTTCATATATGTTCTTTAAGACTGTCTACAAATAGTAATGGATTTAGTGTGAATGGTGTGGCTATATTAAATGGATGTATATTAGATTTTAAAATGTAGATGTTCTCAGTGGTTGTTAGGCTGTGGAAGCCAGGAGATGCTAAGTGTGGCTTGTCATAATGTATACCGACAACATTTCAAGGTCAATCAGGATGTGGTTTATAGATTCTTGGATACATATTAACAACAGGCCAGCTTTTGGTAATGCCTTTGGAATCCCCCAATATACCCTCAAACATTGGTTTGTTAAGTAAAGTCAGCTTTTGACTGAGAAAAAAGCAATTGGATTTCCTGTCTACTTCATTCCTGATGGTAGTGACCCTTGTCAATGATTCTACTGTTATGCATGATCAGAGAGAATCTCTTATCCATCCCCATTCCGCGTGAAAGGAATAAAGATTTTGAGGTAGAATAACATAACCAATGTGTTAGTAGTATCTCCTTGTAGTGTTTCTGTAATTGTTTATGTGGGGTAAGACCTTACTTATTGTTTCATTGGATTGGTGACAGAACATCACAAAGGGGAGGGATATTGGATTATTCTCTCCAAAGAGAGACATATTGGATAGAACGCTTGGTCCTCTTGTCCAAGCAGGCCTGCAATGAGATGCATATTTTTTATTTTTTTTTTTTGTAATGTTCAAATGCCAAACTTTAGGTAATTATAGAGGTCGACCGATTAATTCGGAATGGCGATGGCCGATTATTAGGGGCCGATTTCAAGTTTTCATAACAATGGAAATGCGGTCATTTTTTGGGCACGATTTTGGCAGTTTTAATATATATTTTTTTACATCTTTAATGGCAAGCAGTAAGATACACATTCTTATTCAATGAGCTAGGAAGTGTGGGTTAAGCCTTTGTTCACGGGCAACGACGATTTTTTACCGTATATGTGGGGAATTCAATATTGCAACCTTACAGTTAACTAGTACGCTCCTAAACCTGCCTCTCATTGCACTTCACGAGGAGCTGCCTTACGGCGAATGCAGTAAGAAGCAAGGTAAGTTTGCTAGCTAACATTATAAACTATCTTTATAAAAACAACAATCAATCATAATCACTAGTTCACATAACACATGGTTGAGTGATATTACTAGTTTATCTAGCGTTGTCCTGCGTTGCATATAATCGCTGCGGTGCGGTATCTGTTAAGACTACAACGTGTACCTAACGCATAAACATCAATGCCTTTTCTTAAATCAATACACAAGTTATATTTTTTTAAACCTGCTATTTAGTTATATTGCTTGCTAACCAATGAATTTCTTTTTACTAGGTAATTGTGTCACTTCTCTTGCAACAGAGTGCAGGGTATATGCAGCAGTTTGGGCCGCCTGCTCTTGCGAACTGTGTGAAGACTATTTCTTCCTAAAAGAAGCCAACTTCGCAAACGGTGGGCTGATTTTACAAAAGCGCATTTGCGAAACAAGCACAATCGTGCACAACTTGTACTAAATAAAACCCAACTAAGCTTTCTTAAAATCAATACAACAAAAGTATTTTTTAACCTGCATATTCAAGGTGAAATTTGTGTCACTTCTTTGCGTTTCATTGCACGCAGAAGTCCAGGGTATTTGCACTAGTTGGGCGCCTGGTCTCGTTGCCGATAATTTTTCGGCAGATGTTAAAACGTAATTATGACCATATACATTGATAGTTGTATCAAATGTTAACAAACTAATATTCGACTTAGGATGCCACCTGTTTAGTATAATATTTATCGGGAATCGGTTCCGTATTTTCACTGAAATATTAACACATTTTGTTTTTCGGAATGATAGATTCCGGATTCTACCATATTTAATGACTAAGCTCGTATTTTCTGCTGCTGTTCTTATGTTATGAAAATTAATTCTATGATGTTGATGTTTGATAGAGAGCAGTCGGACTGAGCGATGGTAGGTGTTCGACCTTGCAGGCTCGTAGCCATTCCCCAGAGCCACAGTAATTCTATTCCATTTCTACTACCACATCTACACCTCGTAGGGGGCCAGCAGACTTCACCCGGATGCCAAGTAAGCACAATTCAATTTCCACTACGCCATCCGATCCTTCTAGGGGGCAGCAGATTTCACCCAGAGCCACAGTAAGACATTCTCATTCCACTACCTTCGACATTCACCTCTAGGGGTCGCTAGACTTTACTGGAGTACACAGTAAGCATTCTTCATTTTCGACTACTAGATTATTCCACTCTAGGGGGCAGCAGACTTCAACCGGAGCCTACATCAATGACATTCCATTTCCCTACTCTGGACACTTACCTTCTAGGGAGAGCATTTGCAGAAGATTTCTCCTTAGAGCCACATTGTAAGTACATTTTGGTTCCTTTCTCACTACCTTATTGATCTTCTATACTCTTAGGGTGGTCGCAGCTAGACTTGGTCAACGCCTTCCAGAGCCACAGTAGGCTCTACAATACATTGCCATTTCCACTACCCACACGTCTCCTCTAGGGGGCAGACGTTCACCAGAGACAGTTAAGACATACCATTCCCTACTACCCCATCTCACCTCTAGGGGTGGCAGAGACTTCACACCGGAGCACAGCAAGTACATTGCCATTTCAGCTACCACACATCTCACTTAGGGGGAGCAAGCTTGCCCACAGTAAGACATTCCATTTCTCCTAACTACCCGCAATATATTATGGGGCAGAGACTTCCCCCGGAGCAAACAGCAAGACATTCCTTCGCCTACCACAGTCCCCCCTCTAGGTTTGACAGAAGACTTCACGCCCAGTGCCCAGCAAGACATTTCCCATTTCACTACCCACATCTTTCACTCTGGGGGCAGAGACTTCATCCTCCAGAGCTACAGTAAGACATTCATTTCACTACCACATCTCACTCTAGTGGGCAGCAGATTTCACCTAGAGCAAAGTAACATTCTATCCCACTACCCACATCACTCACCCTTATCATAGGGGACAGCAGAGACTTCACACGAGTATAGCCACAGGCCGCCTATTCCCCTATATTGTTTGAACTACAATAGTAACCCGCAAGATCTCTATTCCTTGGTCGTGATGGAGGAAACTAAGACTCCTCTATCGAAAAAATCGAAAAAGAAAATTAGGCTACGTAATCACCAGAGGAAGAATTTCATCATACACTAAGTGACACTGCGGTCAATCAATTTTATAAACAGACAAATTATTATAGTGACTTAGCCGCGAGCTCGTTGTCCGAACAGGGGTCGCCTTTGGTGTCTTCTACCAAAAAGCCAACATACCAAACATAGGTGGTTTTTGTTCGATGATAAAAGCTTTGGACGCCATTGACGTGCTTTTCTGATAAAGCGAAAAAAGCATTTGGCATACTGCTTGCGAATAAATTTCTTAGCGATTTCGACGCATGCTCGGAGCTTTCTGATATCAAAGTTTAACATCACTACTTTTGTCTTCGCTTTTCTTGTCTTCAAGTTTTGGTGGGTTGTTTTCATTTCGTTTGGGTCTCATAGTGGGGTCCATAGTGGGCCCTCTAGTGGGACTCATAGTGGGTCTCATAGTGGGCTCATCGTGGACGCTCATAGTGGGCTCTAGTGGGTCCTCATAAGTGGGTCTCATAACTGGGCTCATACTGGGCCTCATAGTGGTTGCTCTATGGGCTCCTACAACAGTTCGTGTATACTGGGCCTCATAGTGGACCCTCATTTACTGGCCTCATTGTGGGTTT
>NW_019946906.1:21986-26630 GCF_002910315.2 Salvelinus sp. IW2-2015 | reverse complement strand
TATAGTATGAACCTGGATCCATCATAATGATTCTACATTTCATAGTATGCCATGTCCTTTACTGGCCAAAGGTTAAACTACTGTTATGTTTATGATATACTATGGTGTTGTGTCACTAGACTTTGACCAGATATTATTGCATCCAAAGATCAACTGTACCTAGAACATAGATACAGAGACACTTGTCATCAGGAAGCTGCTCTCTCAGCACAACGGAAAATATCTCAATGACTTGACATGTTCTGGTTGTGAATTCAGGCTACAAGGTAAGAATCTTCCCAGGGATTATTGTAAAGTGTGTAGAGACATTAAATGTATGGTTTTATTTTAGTATAGTGAATGACAGTAAAACACTTAGATCTAACAGTCCATTTCACCTGGGACAGCTACGTGACAGTTCAATCATACAAAATGGCGCTAACTGGGCATAGGCAAGTCAAATTCAATAACATATTGTTCATATATCATATTATACGATTCGTATATCGTGGTTATTTTACAATTTGTAAACATGTTAATGTATCATAGTTCTAAATCATCTTTCAGAATATCAGAACATTTGTTGTTTTCTAAATTACAATGAGCTCCTGCTTCCTGTGTAATTTGGTATGAAACCACTGAACATACTTAACATTGTTATTATGAACTGAATTCAGTAACAGCATAATAATATCAGACCTGTTGAACAAAGCAACACACTAGAATGAGAGACATTATTAAAAGAGAAAGTGACACATTATTAATATGAACATTATGGTTATAAATATTATATTATTATTATTAATATTATTATTGTTATTATCATTATTATTATTGTTATTATTATTATTATTAATGTTATATTGTTATTATTATTATTAATGTTATATTGTTATTATTATTATTGTTATTATTAGCATTATTATTATTATTGTTATTATTGTTATTATTATTATTGTTATTATTATTATTATCATTATTATTATTATTGTTATTATTATTATTGTTATTATTATTATTGTTATTATTATTATTATTGTTGTTGTTATTGTTATTATTATTATTAGTTCCACTAGATGGAGAAAAGGTGAAAAATATAAATCACAACTACATGTTCATGTGATGCATTAAATCATCTGACTGTTTGGATGTGTCTGTTAGTAAATGTTTTATTTCTAAGATAATTAATAAAAGAGAACAATTGACCTTCAATAATTAGTTGTCACTGTGTTAACCACAACCAACATGCTGGATCTCTGTTTAGTTGTCACTGTGTTAACCACAACCAACATGTTGGATCTCTGCTCTGTTTAGTTGTCACTGTGGTTACCCACACCAACATGTTGGATCTTTGTTTAGTTTGTTCACAACGTGTTAACCAACACCAACATGATGGAATTCCTCTGTTTAGTTTGTCACTCGTGTTTAACACAACCAACATGCTTCGGAATCTCTGTTTTAGTGTCACTGTGTTAACCACAACAACAATGTTGGATCTCTGTTTAGTTCGTCACTGTGTTAACCACAAACCAAAATGCTGGATTCTGTTTTAGTTGTCACTGTGTTACCACAAACCAACATGTTGGAATCTCTGTTTTAGTTTGTCATGTGTAACCACAAAACAAGCATCTGGATCTTCTGTTTAGGGTGTCAACTGTGTTAACCACAACCAACATGTTGGATCTCTGTTTAAGTTTGTCACTGTGTTAACCAACAACAACATGTTGGATCTCTGTTTTAGTTGTCACTGTGTTTAACCAACACATGCTGGATCTCTGTTTTAGGTTCATGTGGTTAACACAACCAACATGCTGGATCTCTGTTTAGTTTGTCACTGTGTTAACCACAACCAACATGTTGGAATCTCTGTTTAGTTGTCACTGTTGTTAACCAAACCAACATGTTGGATCTCTGTTTTAGTTGTCACTGTGTTACCACACCACGCTGGATCTTCTGTTTAGTTTCACTGTGTTAACACAACAACATGCTGGATCTCTGTTTTAGTTGTCATGTGTTTAACCAAACCAACATGTTGGATCTCTGTTTTAGTTGTCAACTGTGTTAACCACAACAACATGTTGGGTCTCTGTTTAGTTGTCACTGTGTTAACCACAAACCAACAAGCTGGATCTCTTTGTTTAGTTGCACTGTGTTTACCACAACACAACTGTTGGATCTCTGTTTTAGTTGTCACTGTGTTAACCGAGAAACCAACAATGCTGGATTCTCTGTTTAGTTGTCACTGTTTGTTACACACAACATGTTTGGAATCTCTGTTTATGTTGTCACTGTGTTAACCACAACCACATGCTGGATCTCTTGTTTAGTTTGGTCACTGTGTTTTAACCACAACAACCAAATGTTCTTGGAATCTTCTGTTTTAGTTGTCACTGTGTTAACCACAAACCAACATGCTCGCGATCTCTGTTTAGGGGTCCCAGTGCTCTAAAATGAGTCCTCTCTGGGGAGAGAGAGGAGGGGGGGCCTACTTCTAAAATGAGTCCTCTGGGGAACATGGACTCCAAATCTAAGAGGTAGATTTACAAATTTGGGTTTAAGAAGCTTTGTTTCTAAAATGTTTTTATCCCAAATGTTTTTCACGTGTTATTTTTTATCAAGAAATGATTTGCTTTATGGGAACCTTTCAGGTTTTTGGGGGGGGGGTCCCTTGTAAAAAAAAATTTGGGTTTTGTTCTATAGAAATTTATAGAATGCATGTCACAATCATTTTGCCAACTTCTTAATTATTGCCTAATTGTTGGATGCACTACATTTAGACTAATTGTGAATTGTTGTTAAAGGTTGGATTTTTTGAAACAATATTTCGTTACAATAAAACACACTATTCACTCCTTTTAAAACCAAAAGGCGTTTATCTTGCTTAAATCTACGGAAACCAACTTAAAGTTTCTTATATGGGAAATTTAATAGTGTTTCTTTGGTCAGAACTTTGAGGTTTCTTCTTCACTGAATTGATTCTTCAATTATAATCAACACAACACTGGTGGTCAGGGAAGAACTCTCTTCATTAATATCCAAAACACACTGGTGGTCCAGGGAGACATCTCTCATTATATCCAATGGTGGTCAGGGAAGAACATATCTCTTCATCATTCAAACAACTGGTGGTCAGGGAGACAATCTCTTCCATTATTCCAACACACCTGGTGGTCAAGGGAGGCCATTCTTATTATATCCAAACTACAACTGGTGGTCAGGGAAGACATCTTCTTCATTATATCCACACACTTTGGTGGGGTCAGGGAGACATTCTTCATTATATCCAAACACAACGGTGGTCAGAGGGAGCATCCCTAATTATATCCCTGCGGAAAATCTTTCATTAATATCAACAAACAACTGGGTGGTCAGGGAGACAATCCTCTTTCATATATCAACACTGGGTTGGGTCAGAAATCCTCCAATACCAGGGGTCGAGACATCTCTTCATTATATCCACACTGGTGGTCAGGGAGAACAATCTCTTCAATTAATACAAACAACCTGGTGGTCAGGGAGGACCAACTTTCATCCAATTATATCCACACTGGTGGTAGGGAAGACATCTCTCATTATATCCACATGGTGTCAAGGGAGACAATCTCTTCATTAATTCACACTGGTGGGTCCAGGGAGACCTCTCTTTTCATTTATTCAACAGCATGTGGTCAGGGAAACATTTCTTCATTATAAATGCCAAACACACTTGGTGGTCAGGGCAAGACATCTCTCTTCATTAATATCCCAACACACTGTGGTCAGGGGAAGACAATCTCTTATTATATCCAACACACTGGTGGTCAGGGGGAAGACATCTCTTCTTTCTATCAACACACTGGTGGTTCCCAGGGATGACACTCTCTTCATTATATCCACACTGTGGTCAGGGAGACATTCTTCTTCATCTATATCCCAACACACTGGTGGTCAGGGAGAACTCTCTTTCATTAATATCAAACACACTGGTGGTCAGTGGGAGGCATTCTCCTTTCTTCTATCCACACTGGTTGGGTCAGGGAGAACATTCTTCATTATCATCCAACTGGTGGTCGGGAGACATCTCTTCAATTAATAATCCAACCACAACTGGTGGTTCAGGGAAGACATCTCTTCATTATATCCCACACTGGTGGGTCAGGGAAGACACATTCTTCATTATATCCAAACAACTGGGTGGTCAGGGAAGTCATCTCTTCATTATTATCCAACACACTGGTGGTCAGGGAGACATCTCTTCATTATATCCACCTGGTGGTCCAACGCGGAAGACAATCTCTTCAAATTATATCAAACACACGTCCGTTTTCACCTGGTGGTCACGCGGAGACATCTCTTCATTATATCCACAACTGGTTGGTCAGGGAGAAACATCTCTTTTTTCAATTACATATCCACACTGGTTGGTCAGGGGCTCCTCTTCATGGTGCAAGGGGAACATCTCCTTCCATTAATATCACACTTGGTGTGGTCAGGGAGACTCTCTTCTTAATATCCAACACTGGTGGTCAGGGAGACATTCTCTTCATTCATATCCAACACACTGGTGGTCAGGCGAGACATCTCTTCATTATACCAACACACTGGTGTCCGGGAGACTCTCTTCATTTATACCAAACACAACTGGTGGCAGGGAGGACATCTCTTCATATATCAAACACTGGTTGG
>NW_019946906.1:6852-21961 GCF_002910315.2 Salvelinus sp. IW2-2015 | reverse complement strand
CCCGAGAGAGATGGCCAGTTGGGGTGAGGGCCACAGCATAGTCGCTTTGAGTCTCTATGGACCAGGTGGGCCAGTTGGTGAAGGGCCACAGCATAGTCCTTTAGTCTTCTATGGGCCAGATGGCCAGTTGGTGAGGGCTACAGGCATAGTCCTTTAGTCTCTATGGACCAGGTGCCAGTTGGTGAGGGCCACAGCATAGTCCTTTAGTCCTCTATGGGCCAGGTGCCAGTTGGTGAGGGCCACAGGCATAGAGTCCTTTAAGTCTCTATGGACCAGGTGGCCCAGTTGGTGAGGGCCACACAAGCATAGCCCTTTAGTCTCTATGGGCCAGATGGACAGTTTGGTGAAGGGCCACAGCATAGTCCTTTAGTCTTCTATGGGAAGAATGGCCAGTTGGTGAGGGCCAACAGCATAGCCCTTTAGTCTCTATGGCCAGATGGCCAGTTGGTGAGGCCACAGCATAGTCCTTTAGTCTCTAATGGGCCCAGTTGGTGAGGGTCACAGCATAGTCCTTTTTAGTCTCTATGGGCGCAGTTTTTGGTGAGGGTCACAAGCATAGTCGCTTTAGTCTCTATGGACAGTTGGTGAGGGCACAAGCATAGCCTTTAGTCTCTATGGGCCAGATGGACAGTTGGTGAGGGCCACAGCATAGTCCTTTAGTCCTAATGGCAGATGGCCAGTTGGTGAGGGCCACAGCATAGTCCCTTTAGTCTCTATGTGCCAGATTGTGCCAGTTGGTGAGGGCCACAGCATAGTCTTTTAGTCTGTATTTGGACCAGATGGCAAGTTTGGTGAGGGCCACAGGCATAGTCTTTAAAGTCTCTATGGACGCAGATGGCCAGTTTTGGTGGGGCAACAGTTTCATAGCGCCCTTTAGTCCCTCTATGGGCCAGATGGCCGCAGTTGGTGAGGGCCAGCAGCCTTAGTCCTTTAAGTCTCTATGGACGCAGATGGCCAGTTTGTGAGGGCCACAGCATAGCCCCTTTAGTCTCTATGGGGCCAGGTGGCCAGTTTGGTGGAGGTCACAGCAGAATCGCTTTAGTCTCTAATGGGCCAGTTGTGAGGGTCCAGCATAGTCCTTTAGTCTCTAATGGGGCCAGGTGGCCAGTTTGGTGAGGGCTCCAGTAGGTCATTTAGTCTCTCTATGGGTCAGATGGCCAGTTGGTGAGGGAAACAGCATAGTCCTTGTAGTCTCGCTATGGGCAGATGGCCAGTTGGTGAGGGCCACAGCAATAGTCCTTTAGTCTCGATGGGCGCAGAATGGACAGGTTGGTGAGGGCTACAGCATAGTCCTGTTAGTCTGCTATGGAACAGGTGGCCAATTTGGGTGAGGGCCACAGGCATGGGGGAAAGAAAAATATGATGACCTGTTTCAGGAATATTCCAAATGTGCATTTGAGGTGTTTTAAGCCTAAAAAAGGTGTCTGAAGATGATAAATTTAACCTTATTCCATTTTTAAAATTGGTTCCATTAATTATAATCTAAGTATAATTAAAATGTCCTTTTGCCTGCAGGATTATTTTAACGCTTTCTAGGCCAGGGGTGCCGCGAGCGCACTCCTCCCACATTCCATTGAAAAGGCAGAGGCGGCAAATTCCAATAAAAAATACAATTTTTTTAAATATTTAACTTTTCACACAATTAACAAGTCCAATACAGCATACTGAAAGGGCAGACATCTTGTGAATCTAGCCAACATGTTCCGATTTTTTAAATGTTTTACAGGGAAGAAAAATAATGTAAATCTATTAGCCTTAAACCACCTTAAGCAAAAGACACCACTTTTCTAACACCATCAGTTTTTACGTCGCATCACCAGCTTATGCACTAATTCGACCACATGAAGATATATAATGCCATAACCAGAGACAACTTCATAAGATACAGTCTGATGAACATATTTATTGTATAGCATATGTTTTTTTTGAAAAAGTGTGCATATTTATGGGTTAAATCATAAATTTACATTTCAGCTACAATCAGACATTGCCAGCCGAAAGCAGCCCATAACATTTACAGACACAACATCAAAATACATAATTTACTCCTCATAAACATTTCTGAGAAAATACATACTGTGGCAGCAATTGAAAACAGGATTCTTGTGATTCCAGACAATATTTCCGATTTATTAAATGTTTTAACATCGAAACTAAATGTAGCGGCTAAATTAGCAATAGCACGCAGACAAGACACACTTGGGCGCGCGCGACCAGTTTGACCATGCACGACAGAATATGAAATAACACTTATAAATTGGTCTTACTTTGGCTGATCTTCATCCAGAATGTTGATCAAGTTGTCCTTAGTCCAGAAGAGTCGTTCCAATCCATTCAGATGGCCAACTTTCCATCTTCATTTAGCAGGGGTAGCTAGGTCGAGTGGCACGGATTCTCTCCAACGTAAACAAAAGTAAACAAATTACGGAACAACGGCAAAGAACTCCGGAAAAAATTCAAATAATCTGATTAAACTATATTGAAAAACTACATTGACGATGAATGGTCTCATTTATAAAATCAAATCCGAGCTGGAAGATACTTTCACATCCGAAACGGCAGCAAAACAAAACATGATAATCTCTCCCAAGTCGCGCGGCTTCTGACTTCCTGAAATTGACGGTCACGTCAAGAAATAGGTCTTATTTCACGTCAGAACAAGAATAAACGCAAGATTTTCTCCTCTGACGTCTCTTGACACCCAGAGGAAGGGCGTCGAGGTGTGTTTCGGGTCATAGGTGGCATGACCATGTATAGGCAGAGCGTTGAAGCGAGCCTAAACATCTTGCATTTTACTCCTGGTGGGGAAAGTGCTGCCAACGGACTTGTGTTCCACTCAGAGAAAAAAATTAAAAAACGGTTTTTAGAAACTAGAGACTCTTTTCCATCCATAGTATTAAACAATATGCATATTTGTAAGAGCAAAAAATTGATTAAGGAGGCCGTTTGAAAATTTGCCACATATTTTCCAGTTTTTCTCCAAATACGCGCCCCTATAGCCCAGCTGTACTAAATTGGCTCAAATTAAGAATCCAACATCTGTAGCAATTAGCCTCTCTCTAATGTTATATGGCTATATCAGGATATATATACCTCTCTCTAATGTATATGGCTCTATCAGGATATATATACCTCTCTCTAATGTATATGACTATATCAGGATATATATAACTATCTCTAATGTATATGGCTCTATCAGGATAATTATACCTCTCTCTAATGTATATGGCTCTATCAGGATATATATACCTCTCTCTAATGTCTATGGCTCTATCAGGATATATATACCTCTCTCTATGTATATGACTATATCAGGATATATATACCTCTCTCTAAGTATATGGCTCTATCAGGATTATATACCTCTCTCTAATGTATATGACTCTATCAGGATACTTATACCTCTCTCTAATGTATATGGCTCTATGCAGGATATATAGACCTCTAATTATATGAACTATATCAGGATATATATACCTCTGCTCTAATGTATATGGCTCTATCAGGCATATATATACCCTCTCTAAATGTATATGGCTGATATCAGGGATATATTATTACCTCTCCTCTAATGTATATGGCTATATCCAAGATATATATATACCTCTCTCTAATGTATATGGCTATATCAAGGGATATATATACTACTCTCTAATGTATATGACTATATAGATATATATAACCTCTCTCTAATGTATATGGCTCTATCAGGATTCACTTTTGACCATTTAACATATTTTTAATTTACTGTTGTTTAGGCTGGGTTGAATGAGTTCTACTATGGAAAAGCTACTTCATCTGCCAGAAAACAGGCGGCTGCACCAGTGACTGTAAGTTTATTGTGATTTCCTCATATGAAATTAAAAAGTATGTTTTTGTAGGGTCCTACGCAGTTTTACAATAAATGGCTGTTGAAACTGGTAAACAGATTTCTCAGTACATTAAATAAAGGTGTTGGTACAGTGGGGAGAACAAGTATTTTGATACACTGCCTGATTTTGCAGGTTTTCCTACTTACAAAAGCATGTAGAGGGTCCTGTTATTTTTATCATAGGTACACATTCAACCGTGAGAGACGGAATTCTAAAACAAAAATCCAGAAAAATGCACATTGTATGGATTTTAAGTAAATTAATTTGCATTTTATTGCATGACATAAGTATTTGATACATTCTTAGAAAAGCACGAACTTAATTATTGTAGCAGATACCTTTGTTTGCAATTAACAGAGGGATTCATAACGTTTCCTGTAGTTTCTTGAAACCAGGTTTGCAGCACACTGCAGCAGGGATTTGGCCCCACTCCTCCATACAGACCTTCTCCAAGAATCCTTCAGGTTTTCGGGGGCTGTTGCTGGGCAAATACGGATTTCAGCTCCTCCCAAAGATTTTCTATTGGGTTCAGGTCTGGAGACTGGCTAGGCACTCAGGACGCTTGAGAATGCTTTCTTAACGGAGCCACTTTTAGTTGCCCTGGCTGTGTGTTTCGGGTCGCTTGTCATGCTAACCACACGACCATCTTTCAATGCTCTTACCTTGTTGGCCAAGAATTCGGCGATACATGGCCCCATTCCATACGTCCCCTTCTAATACGGTGCAGTACGTCCTGTCCGCCTTGCAGAAAAAGCATCCCAAAAGAATGATGTTTTCCACCTCCATGTCTTCACGGTTGGATGGTGTTCTTGGGGGTGCTACTTCATCCCTTCGATCTTCCTCCAAACACGGCGAGTGGAGTCTTTAGACCAAAAAGTCTTACTTTGTGTTCTCATAGGGACCACATGACCTTCTCCCATTCCTCCTCTGGATATCCAGATGTCATTGGCCAACTTCAGACAGGGCCCTGGACCTGCGCTGGCTTGAGCAGCGGCGACCTTAGCTGTGCGCTGGCAGGGGATGTTTAATCCATGACGGCGGAGTGTGTTACTAATGGATTTTCTTTGAGACTGTGGCTCCCAGCTCTCTTCAGGTCATTGACCAGGTCCCGCCGCTGTAGTTCTGGGCTGATCCTCAACCTTACCTGCACTGATTCATTAATGCCCCACGAAGGTGAGAATGCTTCACTGGCAGCCCCCAGATCCGAAGGGTCGATCTGACCGTCATCTTGAACTTCTTTCCAATTTTCTAATAATTGCGCCAGCAACCAGTTGTTGCCTTCTCCATCCAAGCTGCTTGCCTATTAGTCCTGTAGGCCCATCCAGCCTTGTGCAGACTTACAACCTTTTTATCCACTGATGTCGCTTACACAGCTCTCTGGTCCTGGCACATTTGTGGAGAGGTTGGAGTCTGTTTGATTGAGTGTGTGACAGGTGGTCTTTTATTCAGATAACACGTTCAATACAGGTGCATTAATCAGCGGTAATGATGGGAGAAAGGAGGGCTTCTTAAAGCAAAAAACTAACAGGTCTGTGCAGAGCCGCGGAATTCTTAGCTGGTTGGTAGGTGATCAAATACTCTATGTCATGGATAAAAATTGCAAATGAATTATTAAAAAATCATACAAGTGTGATTTTCTGCCGATTTATTGTTTGATTCCGTCTCTGCACAGTTGACAGTGTACCTATGATAAAAATTACAGACGCTCTACATGACCTTTGTAAGTAGGACAAAACACATGCAAAAATCGGGCCTAGTGGATCAAATACTTGTTCTCCCCACTGTAATATACATAATAGGACGATTTGTTAAATGTCTTTATTGTTTTGAAACTTCTGTATATGTAATGTTTCTACTGTTCATTTTTATTGTTTATTTCACTTTTGTAATATGATTCTACCTCAACTTGTTTTGCAATGTTAACCACATAGTCTTCCATAAAGCCCGCTTGAATTTAATTGACATTTGCTATTGTTGAAACTGGATCCATCATAATGATTCTAACATGTATAATTAGATATGAACCTGGATCCATCAATAACTAATTCTACATGTTATTAGTATGAACCTGAGATCCCATCATAATGATTCTCATGTTCTAAGCTATGAACCTGGATCCATCATAATAATTCTACATGTTATAGTATGAACCTGGATCATCATACATGATTTCTACAATTTAAATAGTATATGAACCTGGATCCATCAATAATGAATTCTCTACATTGTACTAAGCGTAAATGAACCTCTGGATCATCATAATGATTCTACATTATATTAGTAGGAATCTTGGATCAATAACATAATGATATCTACATGTATAGTATGAACCTCGGATCATCATAACTGATTCTACATTTAATAGTATGAAACCTGCGATCCACTCATAATCATTCTAAACTTCATAAGTACCGAATGCCCTTACTGCGCCAAAGGTTAAACTAACTGTTATGATGTTCATTAGATATACATGGTGTTGTGGTCACTAGACTTTGACCAGATATTATTGGCATCCAAAGATCAACTGTACCATAAGAACAGTAGAACAGACGACACTTGTCATCAGAGAAGCTCTTCTCTCAGCACAACGGAAAAATGTCAATGACTTTGACATGTTCTGGTTGTGTTGAACTTCAGGCTAACAAGGTAAGAATCTTCCCAGGGATTATTGTAAAAGTTGTGTAGACGACATTAAAATGTATGGTTTATATTTAGTATAGTGAATGACATGTAAAACACATGTAGTCTTTCAACAGGTCCATTTCGCACCTGGGTACAGCTTACGTGACAGTTAAATCATACAAAATGGCGCTAACTGGGCAATAGGCATAGTTCAAATTCAATAACATATTGTTCATATATCATTTAATACGATTTCGTTATATCGTGGTTATTTTACTCAATTTGCTAAAACATGTTAAGTGTATCATAGTTCTACAAATCATCTTTCAGAATTATCAGAACATTTGTTTGTTTTTCTAAATTACCCCTAACAATTGAAAGGGCTACCTGCTTTCCTGTGTAATTTTGGTATGAAACATTGAACATACTTCAACATTGTATATTATAGAAGCTGTGAATCAGTAACAGCCATAAGAATAGTACGACCTGTTGAAACAAAGCAACAGCTAGACATGAGAGACATTATTAAAAGAGAAACGTGCACATTATTTATATGAACATTATGGTTATAAATATTATATTATTATTATTAATATTATTATCTGTTATTATCATTATTATTACTTGTGTATTCATTATTATTATTAATGTTATATTGGTTATATACTTAATTATTAATAGTATATATTGGTTATATATTATTATTGTTATTTAGCATTACTATTATTATTTTATTATTGTTTATTATTATATAGTTATTATCATTACTTATTGTCATTATATTATTATCTTATTATTATTATTGGTTACTTATTATTATTGTTATTTATTATTATTTTATTTGTTGTTAGTTTGTGTCTGTTAATTTATTATTTATTAGTTCCACTAGATGGAGAAAGGTGAAAAATATCAATCACAACTACATGTTCATGTTGATGCATTAAATCATCTGACTGTTTGGCTGTGTCCTGTTAGTAAATGTTTTATTTCTAAGATAATTACAAAAGAAGACAATTGAACCTATCCAATAATTTAGATTGTCACTGTGTAACCACAACCAACATGCTGGATCTCTGTTTAGTTGTCACTGTGTTAACCACAACCAACATGTTGGATCTCTGTTTTAGTTGTCACTACGTTGTTAACCAAACCAACATGTTGGATCTCTGTTTAGTTGTCACTGTGTTAACCACAACCAACATGCTGGATTCCTTCTGTTTAAGTTGGTCACTGTGTTAACCACAACCAACAATGTTGGATCTCTGTTTTAGTTGTCACTGTGTTAACCACAACAAATGCTGGATCTTGTTTAGTTGTCACTGTGGTTAACCACAACCAATGCTTGGATTCTGTTTTAGTTGTCCTGTGTTAACCACAAGCCAACATGTTGGAATCTTGTTTAGTTGTCACTGTGTTAACCACAACCAACATGTTGGATCTCTGTTTAGGGTCAGTGCTCTCGCCTGCCTCTAAAATGAGTCTCTCTGGGGAGAGAGAGGAGGGGGGTCCTGCCTCTAAAATAAGTCTCTCTGGGGAGAGAGAGGAGGGGGGTCCTGCCTCTAAAATGAGTCTCTCTCGGGAACATGACACCAAAGCTAAGAGGTGAGATGACAATGTTGTTTAAAACTTGTTAAGGATAGCCCTCCCCATTTCCTCAATTTCTGCCTGAAAACATACCCTCATCTAACTGCCTGTAGCTCAGGCCCAGAAGCAAGGATATGCATATTCTTGGTATCATTTGAAAGGAAACACTCTGAAGTTTGTGTAAATGTGAATTGAATGTAGGAGAATATAACACAATATATCTGGTAGAAGAAAATACAAGGTAATAAACAGACGTTTTTTGTTATTTTACTGTTGTTGCATCTTTAAAATAAACAAGAAAGGCCAAACATTCAGTTATGATACTGGGGATCATTTCAAATAAGAACATAAGTAGGCAGCAGTATTTGACCAAAGTTTCAGATGGATACCTTCAGGAATGAGTGAGGTACATGCCATTGAGCATGAAGTCACCCAGGTGTCCCTCACAAGTTTCCCAAATGTACCCAAGTGGCCGAATCGGTACAGTGATACATTGATGCAAATACCTATATACAAAATACAAAACAATTATTCTTATTATTATTTATTATTATTCCCCAAAAAATGTATATTTGAAAAATGTAAGAAAGAAAAAAATGAATATTCAAAAAAATGTAAAATAACAAGGGTAACTATTTACACTTTCAATGTTCAATAATGTGAAGAACCTCAGTCCTCTCACAATAGTGTGCTGCTGATGCCATAGCCCATAGCCGTCTCTTTCTGGTGTGAAGCAGAGGGTCACTGAACAGGTGGTGCAGGTGACAGGGGATTTCTTGTGGCAAAGAGCACAACGAAGCCTCCCTATTGAGTCCTTTTTGCCCTGAGGCACATTCCTGCCTGAAATTATGAATATAGGCATGTGCACACCACTGGTTGAAGGAGCAGAAGGGACAGAGGTAGAGGGGACAGACAGTGCTACAGTGGTCTTGCTGTAGATAGCAAGCTCCTGGATGAGCAGCTCCCTGAAGGCTAGCTGTGAGATGGGGGGCTGTCCACAGCGCTTAGCCATTTCCTTCTGGAGTATGAAGGCATTCACCACAGCAATGTCAATGAAATGATAAAACAATGTCTTGTACCATTTCATGGTTTTGTGGATAACATCATAGTAGCCTATCCGCGCATCTGATAGGTCTACACCTCCCATGCTCTTGTTGTAGTCCTTTACTGCAGCTGGAATGGGGACATTTTTGGTGGTCCATGCCCCGGCACCGTCCTTCACACGCCTGATGACGTGATCGCCACTGAAGGACTTGTGGATACTGGAGCACATGACCACCTCTCTGGTGTCCATCCACTTCACAAACAGCAGGCCATCTTCACGGATCCATCTCATGGTACCCCACTCAGCCCGCTTAGGCATGTCGTTCACCCTGGTTTTCAGAAAGCCCACCCTGTTGGTACGAATGGTGCCACAGGCCCACATCTCCAGCTTCCTCAAGTCTGTGAACAGGGTAGGGCTTGTGTAGAACTTGTCTACAAATAGGTTGTAGCCCTTCCCTAGCAGCTGGAAATCTAATAACTGCATAACGGAGTCATAGCTAAGTCCCTTACTGGTCGCACAACTGTTCTTCCCCTCATAGACAAAAAAAATTGCACGTGTATGCACACGCAGAATCAGTCAAAACAAACAGTTTGTAACCCCATTTAGTCGGTTTGTTACGCATGTACTGTTTAAGGCCAATTCTGGCCTTTGAGGCTACCATCCTCTCATCTATGGAAAGGTTCTGGGCGGGCTGAAAATAAGTCTTGCAGGCCTCAGTGATGTCGTGGTAGAGAGGCTTAATTTTGCAGAGCTTATCAAACCTTGCCGTGCCTCGTTTCATCTCATTGTTCTTATCAACTTCTGGGTCACTGATATGAAGCGCCCGTGAGATTGTCAGAAACCTTTTGCATGACATGACCATGGTGGGGAAAGGCAGTTGATAGAGGGGTGCAGATTTCCTTCAGGGTTTTTAGCTTTATTTTCTATTAAAGAGTTTGTTTCTAAAATGTTATATCGACAATTTTTTCACATTTGTTATTTTTCATCAGAAATTATCTATATAATTTCTTCATGACACAATCATTTAGCCTCTTATGTCTTATGTCAATATGTCATCATAACCTTGTTGTTGTGACTAATTCTGATCGTTGTTACAAGATGAATTTTGACAATATATCTATTATATCAACACACTCTTCACTCCTATTAAAACCCAAAAGGATTCTATCTTGCTCAATATACGGAACCACTAAAGTTCTATATAGAACCCTTTATAGGAGGTTAGGAAGTGTCTGAGTATACAGTAATATATAGAATATATATAGAACTTTATAGGAGGTTAGGAAGTGTCTGAGTAATACAGTATATATAGAAATATATATAGAACCCTTTATAGGAGGTTAGGAAGTGTCTGAGTATACAGTATATATAGAATTATAAGAACAGCCTTTATAGGAGGTTAGGTGTCTGAGTATACAGATATATAGATATATATAGAACCTTTATAGGAGGTTAGGAAGTGTTGAGTATACAGTATATATAGAATATATATAGAACCCTTTATAGGGGTAGAGTGTCTGAGTATACAGTATATATAGAATATATAGAACGCCTATTATAGAACGTTTAAGGAAGTGTCTGACTGTCGGTTTCTCCTCTCTTCATTAGATGGGACGGTAACTTTTAGTGTTTAAGCACTCTGTGTCCGAGGACCCAATCTTTGAATATTGTAATGAAGCAGACAGGGAGCAGGACTCGACCAGTCCTCAACCTCTAAGGCAAAGTGTCGCAATGCGCTATCGACTGTGCACCACAAGCTCAAGTGGGAAAGTCAGTATCCGCGCTTATAAGAACGCCAGGGTACTATTATTTTCAGGGCGCCCAAGTAGGCCTGGAACATGACAGTTTTTATACAATGTTTTTTTTCTGATAAAACTAGTTAATTGCATTCGCCATGGAGCCCAAGTATTAATTATATTAAAGTCATGGTCCCTAGTTATTAAGTAATCGCTAAAAACAGACCTTATTTTTGCATTTTTCACTCCTGCAGCTCCTATTAAGTTCTATTGAGACACCGTGGCACCAACTCACCTTCTGACGTTCTACTTCCCACTCCTTGTTAATGCGTCTGGTCCTTCTCTATTGTTAATCAATGAGACCTTGGCCTGTCACGATTGGTCTTCCGGGGAAAAGAGAGAAGGAACCAAGGCGCAGCGTGATACCGAATACAATACATCTATTTATTTAACAGGAAAACGAAAACACTAACCTGTTTGGGGTGGCAGCCCCGACCACCGGTACACTTAATGACAACATCCAGCTCAAGTGCAGGGCGCGCAATTCAAAAGCTATTTTTTTAATTATTTAACTTTCACACATTTAATAACAAGTCCCAGACACCAGAATGACAGTAAACTTCTTGTTGAATCAAACCAACATGTCCGAATTTTTAAAATGTTTTAACAGGGAAAACAAAATATGTAAACTCTATTAGCTAACCCGTTAGCAATGCCAACCACTTTTCTAACTCCCATCAGTTTTTTACTCCATCAGGTGCTATCACAAATTCCGACCAAATAAAGGATATAAATAGCCACTAACCAAGAACAAATTCATCAGATGACTAGTCTGATAACATATTTATTGTATAGCAATATTTTCCTTTTGCGAAAAAGATTTGCATATTTCAGGTATAAATCATATTTTACATTTCCAGCTACACTAAGAAAGTGCACGAAAGCAGCCATAATTATTTACAGACACCAACGTCATTAGCTAATTTACTCATCAATAAAAATTTCCGAAAAATATATAGTTTGCACCATTTGAGATAGGCCAACTTTGTGATTACAAACAATATTTCCGATTTATAAAATGTTTTACAGCGAAACAAAATGTTATCGTATATTTAGCTGCGTAGCCCACAAATAGAGAGACACATTGGGCGCCCACCGGACCCGTTCACATGCACGACAGATATAGTGAAAATAACAATCATAAAATGAGTCTTACTTTGGGTGATCTTTCATCAGAAGGTTGAAGAAGGTGTCCTCTGTCCAGATGAGTCGTTGTTCGATTTAGAATGGCAAATTCCCTCTTCAATTAGCATTGGCACGAGCCGAGTGGCCATAAATTTCTCCAACGTAAACACAGTGCAGAGGACGAACACACGGGCAATACTCCCGAATAAAGTTTCAAAATAATCTGTATTAAACTATATTGCAAAAACATACATTACGATGATATGGTCACATGTATGCAAAAACAAATTGAGCCGGAGATTTAGCCGTTCATTACGAAGGCAAAACAGAAGTCAATCCCACTTCCTTCAGAGTACCGGAAGTGGACGCTCACGTCAAAGAAATAGTTTTTTTTCCACCACAGGACAAGATGAGCACAAAAAATTCTTATCTGACATCCTCTTTACACCAATAGGAAGGCGTATAGAGTGTCAGCAGACTCCTAAGTGTCAAGACCATGTATAGGCATCATGTTGAAAAGAGCATCGATTTCTGACATTTCACTTCCTGGTCAGGAAAAGTGCTGCAGAAGGACTTCTGTTTCACTCAGAGAAATAATTCCAACTCTTTTAGAAACTAGAAAGTGTTTTCTATCCAAAAAGAATAATAATATTCATATTGTACAAGCAAGATTTGAGTAGGAGGCCGTTTGAAATGGGCACGATTTCACTGGCTACTCAACACTTTGCCTTGCAGCCTTAACAGGTTTTAAACAAACTATGCAAAACAACACACGGACGTGAAGCTATATATTAATTATTATGGCTGCAGTCCCGTTAACGGGACCGATATGACAACAGCCAGTCGAAGTGCAGGGCGCCAAATTCAAAAACCAGAAATCTCATAATTAAAATTCCTCAGACATTCATGTGTCTTATATKATTTTAAAGGTAATCTTGTTGTTAATCCCACCAAAGTGTCCGATTTCAAATAGGCTTTTCAGCGAAAGCACTACAAACGATTATGTTAGGTCACCACAAAACCACAATAATCACAGCCATTTTTTTCCAGCTAATGATAGCTTCACAAAAACCAGAATAGAGATAAAATGAATCACTAACCTTCGATTATTTTCATCAGATGATATTCATAGGACTTCATGTTACACAATACATGRATGTTTTGTTTGATTAAATTCATATTTATTTCAAAAAATCTGAGTTTACATTGAGGCGACTAGATTCCTAGTTGCAAAAACATCAAGTGACTTTCCATAGCCACATCGTTTCAACAGAAATATTCATCATAAATATAGATGATAATACAAGTTATACACATGGAATTATAGATATACCTGTCCTGAATGCAACCGCTGTGTCAGATTTCAAAAAAAAACTTTACGGAAAAAGAAACGCACGCTATAATCTGAGACGGCGCTCAAAAGTAAAATATCACAGCTGCAAAGATGGCGTCACCATAAACACGAAAATACATGATAAATATTCCCTTACCTTTGATGATCTACATCAGAAAGCACACCAGGAATCCCAGGTCATAGAAGTCTCATTATAATTTTTATTGATGGTTGACATCTAGTTGAACCCCTAGGCAGTGCATAATCATTCATATCTCAATGGGATTTCATTAGGGACTCTGGTGAATACATACAAGCTCAGATTTCTGACTTCCTGTTTTGATTTCAACTCAGGATTTTGCCTGCCAATATGAGTTCTGTTAATTTCACAGACATTATTCAAACAGTTTTAGAAACTTGAGTGTTTTCTATCCAGTACTAATAATAATATGCAAATATTAGCAACTATGACTGAGGAGCAGGCTGTTTGATATGGGCACCTTTCATCCAAGCTACTCAATAGCTTGGATGAAATACTGCAATACTGCAAGTGTCACGAATGAGTTATGTAGTACCCGCAGAAGACCACAGGGAAAGGAAGAGAGATATAAACCCATACAGTTTTCTGCCTTAAAAACCCTAAACCTCATCAATCAAATGTATTTATAAAGCCCTTTTTACATCAGCATATGTCACAAAGTGCTATACTGAAACTCCAGCTCTACGTAATACTTATTTCAGCCTTAACCCCTAGGGTAGGGTAGCGTAGAACACTTTTAGAAACAAATTTAGTAATAATATTATGTTAGTAAAGGCTAATATAGTACTAAATAGCATTTTCATTATTTTGTTAATCAAAACCTGTTTAAGCATTTCAGTTTTTTGATATTTTATAATATTTATCATTGCAAGGCAGAACACTTGATAAACAAGGACAATAAACAAGCCACGTTAGTTTAATTTTTCAAATGTGGTTTGAACTGTGTGACCTAGTAACCTCTATGTGAAAGTCCAGCAATTGGCGTGTGATAGGTGTTTGAGATCACAAATGTGAATGTGTCTGCTCAAACGGTCAGAAACAGACTCCATGAGGGTGGTATGAGGGCCCGACGTCCACAGGTGGGGGTTGTGCTTACAGCCCAACACCGTGCAGGACGTTTGGCATTTGCCAGAGAACACCAAGATTGGCAAATTCGCCAATGGCGCCCAGTGCTCTTCACAGATGAAAGCAGGTTCACACTGAGCACATGAGCACATGTGACAGACGTGACAGAGTCTGGTGGAGAACGTTCTGCTCCCTGCAACATCCTCCAGCATGACCGGTTTGGCGGTGGGTCAGTCATGGTGTGGGGTGGCATTTCTTTGTGGGGCCGCACAGCCCTCCATGTGCTCGCCAGAGGTAGCCTGACTGCCATTAGGTACCGAGATGAGATCCTCAGAGCCCTTGTGAGACCATATGCTGACACATGCACATTTGTGGCCTGCTGGAGGTCATTTTGCAGGGCTCTGGTAGTGCTCCTCCTGCTCAAAGGCGGAGGTAGCGGTCCTGCTGCTGACAATTGTCATTGAACTTCTCAATCACTTTCTCAATGGAAACCAAAGCAATCAGAATCTCAACTACGACAAGTAAAAGTTCTGTTCATCTTTGATGGTTCTGGGTGGTGCGCTGCCCTAGACCCAGAAGAACAAGGATCTGTTGGGACGTCACAGAGTCAACCTCAGTGGATGTTCT
>NW_019946906.1:0-6622 GCF_002910315.2 Salvelinus sp. IW2-2015 | reverse complement strand
GCTGCTGGGTTGTTGCCCTCCTACGGCCTCCTCCACGTCTTCCTGATGTACTGGCCTGTCTTCGGTAGGCCTCCATGCTCTGGACACTTACGCTGACAGACACAGACAACCTTCTTGCCACAGCTCGCTTTGATGTGCCATCCGATGGACGAGCTGCACTACCTGAGCCACTTGGTGGGGTGAGACTCCGTCTCATGCTACCACTAGAGTGAGAGCACCGCAGCATTCAAAAGTGACCAAAACATCAGCCAGGAAGCCACAGGAACTGAGAAGTGGTCTGTGGTCACCCACCGCAGAATCACTCCTTTATTGGGTGTCTTGCTACATTGCCTATAATTTCCACCTTTGTCTACTATTGCACAACAGCATGTGAAATTATTGTCAATCAGTGTTGCTTCCTAAGTGGACAGTTTGATTTCACAGAAGTGTGATGTTGACTTTGGAGTACAGGTTGTGTTGTTTAAGTGTTCCCTTATTTTTAGTATTGAGCGACGTGTATATTTTTACCGTGTAAAACGCCTCAGCACTACTACCTGATTCTCTTGGAGTGAGGCAGATAATATATTATGTACTGTGTAAAACCTAGCCATACTACTGATTTCTCTGATAGAGTGAGGCAGGATACTCTTAGTACTGGTTATAAACCTAGCAGTACTACTTAATTTCACTGAGAGTTAAGGCAATTAATATTATTACTGATTAAAATCTAGCAGTACTTACTGATTTTCTTGAGAGTGAGACGAACATATATTATATTACTGTGTAAAATCTAGCGTCCAGTACTTCACTGATTTCTACTGAGATGAGACCAGAATATATTAACTGTGGTAACCTAGCAGTATACATACTGATTGCTCTGAGGAGCTTGAGACAGATTGTAGCATTTTGCAAAAAACATATATATTGTCTCTCTGAAACATGAAACCACTCAAGTGATTTATAAAACAAATACCAGGGCTGTCATTGAACAACCCCATGTCAATGATTACGATAGTGAAAAAAACACACCAAGTCTCTTCATAATTCTATAAACGAATAAAGCTAATTACCAACTATTTCTGAAAATGAGGATATTATAGCTCTTCTTTAGGAATGATGAAACTCTTCTGATGTATTCCCATCTGACCTCAGAGATAGAATGAAGATGAATACTATTGTCTCTGTTTTAGTTGAAGTCAACAAGAGGAGAGACCCAGCCTCCCCTGTTCCCACAGCTGTGTGTCCATGAAGAATGGATGTTATGAGTCTACCTAGGGACATTTTAAGAGAGGAGACTTTTCTACTGAACAAAGGTAAGAAGACTTCATGGGTCGGATGTCAGTGAGTTAACCAAACACGTCTCTAGTCCAATTCTCCTTCTCCCATTTCCCATTTCTGTTGTTGTTTTCATAATCCATGGTCAATACACTTTTGGTGGGTCCATTTGCAGAGTCCCTAAACAAATTAAAACAAACACAACATTCCCTCCCTGGTGTGTAGTGGTGTGGTGGGTCAAAGAACTCGTGTGTGTAACTTTGGATTGTGATGTTGTGTGTGTGGTGTTGTGTGCATTGTGTAGTGTGGTTGTGTGTGTGGTGTTGGTGGGGTGTGTGTGTGTTTGTGTTGTGTGAAGCTGTCTGTGTGGTAGTCGTGTGAATGTGAGGCCTGTAGCCTTGTGGTGAACACTCCTGTGCACGCGCATTCAGGAGATGTAAGTCTCATGTTTGTCCACAGAAACCAACAGGAGAATCGAACGTAGGAACAATTCTCAGTTGTCAGGTTCTTCCGCAGAGTCATCAAACAGAACCTGGCCTCCAATTCAGAGTATGTGGTCCTCGTTATTAGCATTTGGTTTTTTACTTCAATAAAGTTGATACTGTCAATCATCATTAGGAAAGAGTGGTCATCACAGCATCCGCATGTCTGCCAGCTTGTATATGGTGAAAAGGTAGACAGCATATTTTAAGAGAGACAGAGTCTAGTTGAGCTATCTAGCAGACTTAAAAAATTGCCATCCATACTCCTTAACTATTTATCTCCCATGTCGATGTTATAACGAGCTTCAATAACATATCTACTAACAATCCCATCCATTCTCTCTCAAATTCTCCAAGCGAGCGTCCCCTCCCTCCTCTTGAAGAGAAAAATTTATTCCTAATATCTTCCACTCCTCTACTTCATCCTCTCTTTCGCTAAACACCCCAACAACCCCCATCGCCTTGCCCCCTGATATCTACAGAGGCATGACCATTCAGGGTGATGATCCCATGCCAGTCCCCTCCTCCCCCTCTCCTTCCCTCACTCCTCAGGCCCACACACACACACACACAGAGAACAGCTACCAGTTTCCCTCTCTCCCCGAGCGCCAGCAGCCCCCCTCCAGTGCAAGGTGCCAACGGGCACCTCTGCCTTGGCGGTTCCGGGCCTCTGGTGCCCCAGATAGGCCGTGTTGGGATATGTGCCAAATAGTCCAGCTCCGTTACATGTGGACATCGCCAGACCTTAGAAACTGGTCACCAAGTGTCCAGATGCGCTTGAAGATGAGTACTGGCGAGCTGACAAATCTCATCAAGGGAAATCTGCTTCCCTCTGCTCTCCTCTGGATAACTACCCGACCTGCAGCKGCCAATAAGATCCCTTCAGGTTTTGTTGACCAGGTGACAGAGGTACAAGGCTTCAATGACCCACAGAAGGAAGAGTACTTCAGGAAGAGATTCAGTGATGAGCACATGGCCAACAGAATCATCTCACACATAAAGACATCAAGGAGCCTCCACATCATGTGCCACATTCCAGTCTTCTGTTGGATTTCTGCAACAGTCCTTGAACACATGCTGAAACATAAGAGAGAAGAGATGCCCAAGACTCTGACTGAGATGTACACACACCTTGTGYTGTTTCATACCAAACAGAAGAATGAAAAGTATCTTGAGAAAGAAGAGACAGGTCCACACTGGAATAAAGAGAGCATTCTGTCACTGGGAAAACTGGCTTTTCAACAGCTTGTGAAGGGCAATCTGATTTTCTATGAAGATGCCCGGAAAGAGGCTTGCATTGATGTCAATGAAGCATCAGTGTACTCAGGATTGTGCACACAGCTCTTTAAAGAGGAATGTGGGCTGTACCAGGACAAGGTGTACTGCTTTGTGCATCTGAGCATTCAGGAGTTTCTGGCTGCTGTTTATGTGTTCCTCTCATTCATCAACAACAAAGAGAATCCAATGGATGAACCTCAATCAATGTTCAGCTACTTTCTGTCGCTGTTCAGAGACAAGCCTGAAGTTACTTTTTACAAGAGTGCTGTAGATAAAGCCTTACAAAGTGAGACGGGAAACCTGGACCTTTTCCTCCGCTTCCTTCTGGGCCTCTCACTGGAGTCCAATCAGAAGCACTTACATGGTCTGCTGACAAAGTCAAGAAACAGCTCACAGAACCATGAAGAAACAGTCAAGTACATCAAGGAGAAGATCAGGGAGAATCCCTCTCCAGAGAGGAGCATCAATCTGTTCCACTGTCTGAATGAACTGAATGACCATTCTCTAGTGGAGGAGATCCAAAGCTACCTGAGATCAGGAAGTCTCTCAAAACCCAACCTGTCACCTGCACAGTGGTCAGCTCTGGTCTTTGTGTTGCTGACTTCAGAAAAGGAGCTGGATGTATTTGACCTGAAGAAATACTCCAGATCAGAGGAAGGTCTTCTGAGGCTGATGCCAGTGGTTAAAGCCTCCAGAGCTGTTCTGTGAGTACATAAAAACCTGTTATGGCTAGCGGAACGTTTCGACATCATCCTGTGAAATTGCAGAGTGCCAAATTCAAATTAAATTTGAAATATTTAATTTTCATCAAATCACAATACACTAAAATGAAACTTAACGTCTTTTTAATCCAGCCACCGTGTCGGATTTCAAAAGGGCTTTATGGCGAAAGCAAACCATGTGATTATCTGAGGACATGAAAAAAAAACACAGACAATGATATTTCATCCCGCGGGGCATGACACAAAACTCAGAAATAACGATATAATTCATGCCTTACCATTGAAGAGCTTCTTCTGTTGGTGCTCCAAAATGTTCCATAAACATCACAAAGTGTCCTTTTGTTCGATAAATTCCATTGTTATATCCCCAAAATGCAGTAAAAATTTCAATTTATTTGACACGTTTGATTCAGAAAAAACACCGGTTCCTACTCGCCCAACATGACTACAAAATATCTAATAAGTTACCTGTAAACATTATGCAAACATTTCAAACAACTTTCCTCATCCATCCTTAGGTATCCTAAAACGTAAATAATCGATAAAATCTAAGACGGAACATACTGTGTTCAAAAACTGATAAAATCAACGTAGTGCACCAAACAAAAGTGCTTGACCCTCGTTCTGAATAGACTTCTTCATTTCTCAAAGGAAAAACATCAATTTCTAAAGACTGTTG
Source organism: Salvelinus sp. IW2-2015 (assembly GCF_002910315.2). Classification (NCBI taxonomy): domain Eukaryota; kingdom Metazoa; phylum Chordata; class Actinopteri; order Salmoniformes; family Salmonidae; genus Salvelinus; species Salvelinus sp. IW2-2015. Next base: position 2,207 of record NW_019946906.1, on the reverse strand, counting down.
ACAGTCTTAGGAAGCCGTAGGAATCAATCAGAAATCCAGTTTCCCATAGAAACCATTAGAAAACATGGACAACTCAACAACAAAAAATCCTGGATGGTTTGTCCTCAGGGTTTCGCCAAATAAGTTCTGTTATACTCACTTATTTTAACAGTTTTAGAAACTTAAGAGTGTTTTCTATCCATATCTACCAATATATGCATATTCTAGCTGCTGGGCCTGAGTAGCAGGCAGTTTACTTTGGGCATGCTTTTCATCCAGACGTGAAAATACCGCCCCCTACCCCAAACAGGTTTAAGAACTAATCATCAGGAAAAAATATTACGTTTATGGAAAATATGTATTATAATATGTATATAATGTTATGTTGAAAAACCTATTGAATAAATGCATTGATTTTCACATTACTATAACATAGTGACCATACAATTCTAGGAGACAAGATTAATCTATATGTTGTTTGATAGAATAAACCAAAATGCATCTGCCATTGTCCTTCTACTCTACTCGTTAAATTAACAGCATTTTTGTGAAGTCATGATGGTCTCTTTGTCAGGCTGTCAGGCTGTGGAGTCACAGAGGAAGGCTGTGCTTCTCTGGTCTCAGCTCTGGAGTCAAACCCCTCACACCTGAGAGAGCTGGATCTGAGTAACAATGACCTGAAGGATTCAGGAGTGGAGCTGCTCTCTGCTGGACTGGGAAATCCCCACTGTAAACTGGAGACTCTGAGGTCAGTATTCCTGTAGTTGGTCAACAAGTGATAACTGTTCACCAGATCCACATGTGTTTACCAGGCACACATAGTCCACACCATATGTGTTTGGACAGTGAAGATTACAGTTTTACATTTGGTGTTATGCCCCAGCCTTTTGGATTTCAGATGTCCCGGATAGTACACATAATGTTCACGCTCTGTATTTAGTTTAATGAGAGTATTAATGGAGTACATCATAATGCTGTTTTACCGTTTTGAGGTAATGAATAGTCACTTTAATGTATCTATTTCTCCGAATTGAAGTCTTAATTATTTGAACAAATATATGTTATTCATAAGTTGAGTATTTGGTCCCATATTTCCATGTCTGCAGTGAGACAAATCACAGCTTGTGATTCTACAAACTTGTTGATTCCATTTGCAGTTTGTCTTGGTTGTGTTTTGGATGATGTTTTTCTATCGATCAATAGAAACTGAATGGTGAATAATGTCCTGTCATTTTTGGAGTCACTTCACTTGTATTGTCAGAAGAATAGAAGATGTTTCTAAACACTTCTATCATTCATGTGGATGCTACCGATGATTATGAATAATATGAATGATTTATTGTAAATAGTGACGAATGTACAAAAGTTCACAAAATAAGCACAAGAATAGAAATAAATGCAGAACCTCTCCTGTTTATTGGTAATCGGTGAGAAGGCTAGCATGTTTTTGTTGTAGCTCTCGTGTTATTTGTAATGGTGAGAGGTAGTTGTGTTTGTTGTATCCTCTGTTATTGGTAATGGTGAGAGGCTAGCGATTTTTTGTCTGTAGCCTCTGTTATTGGTATATGGAAGGATAGTTGTATGTGTTGTTGTATCCTCTCTTTATTGGTAATGGTGAGGGCTAGCATGTTTTGTTGTAGCCTCTGTTATTGGTAATGGTGAGAGGTTAGTATGTTTTGTTGTATCCCTGTTTATTGGTAATGGTGAGAGGCTAGCATGTTTTGTTGTAGCCTCTGTTATTGGTAATGGGGGATTAGTATGTATGTTTTGTTGTATCCTCGTTTATTGGTAATGGTGAGAGGCTAGCATGTTTTGTTGTAGCCTCTGTTATTGGTAATGGTGAGAGGTTAGCAATGTTTTGTTGTAGTCCTCTGTTATTGGTAATGGTAGAAGCTTAGTATGTTTTGTTGTAGCCTCAATTACTGTAAGGTTATTAGGAACGGTGAGTTAGGTTAGGCATGTTTTGTTGTTCTCTCGTTTAATTGGAGTAAGATGAGGGAGGTTAGAGCAATGCTTTCGTGTACGCCGTTTAACATTCTCAAGCTGCATTATGTATTCATGATTCTCATTCATAATTCTTCTCCTAATCATGGTTAATCAGGCAAGAATTGCCATTAGTAGAGTTTTTATTTCCTACAGATCTAGTATGTTTTAGAACACAAATCTGATTATACTACTAGTCAGCATACATAGAATTATGCTATACTTACCTTCCACGTACATCACGA
>NW_019946905.1:21647-34118 GCF_002910315.2 Salvelinus sp. IW2-2015 | reverse complement strand
TCTAATGTTTTTCCAGGTAATCTAGTTGACTGAGTCTTCTGGTGTTTTTCCAGATATCTAGTTGAGACTGAGTCTCTGGTGTTTTTCCAGTATCTAGTTGACTGAGTCTCTGGTTGTTTTTCCAGGTATCTATGTTGTGACTGAGTCTCTGGTGTTTTTCCAGGTATCTAGTTGATCTGAGTCTCTTGGTGTTTTTCCAGTATCTAGTTGACTGAGTCTCTTGGTGTTTTCACAGGTATCTAAGTTGACTGAGTCTTGGTGTTTTTCCAGGTATCTAGTTGACTGAGCTTGCTGGTGTTTTTCCAGGTATCAAGTTGACTGAGTCTCTGGTGTTTTTCCAGGTATCTAGTTGACTGAGTCTCTGGTGTTTTTCCAGGTACTCTAGTTGACTGAGTCTCTGGTGTTTTCCAGGTATCTAGTGACGGAGTCTCTGGTGGTTTTTCCAGGTATTCTAGTTGACTGAGTCTCTGGGTGTTTTCTTCCAGGTATCTAGTTGACTGAGTCTCTGGTGTTTTTTCCAGGTATCAAGTTGACTGAGCTCTGGCCATGACGCCAGCAGCTGCTGTCCTGGGCTGTACTTCTCGAACCCTAAAGCGACCTACTTCGCAGTGGGAAAGATCACCCAAGGCAGTACTGAAACAGCTCAGATGGGATTCATTTAGGTTTAAGTTAAACTGATTAACAGTCCACCACAAGGGGGTTAATGTAACTGATTAACAGTCCACACAAGGGGGTTTAATGTAACTGATTAAACAGTCCACCACAAGGGGGTTTAATGTTAACTGATTAACAGTCCACCACAAGGGGTTGTATGTAACTGATTAACAGTCCACCACAAGGGGGTTTAATGTAACTGATTAACAGTCCACCACAAGGGGTTTAATATGTAACTGATTAACAGTCCACCACAAGGGGTTTAATGTAACTGATTAACAGCCCACCACAAGGGGGTTTAATTGTAACTGATTAACAGCCCACCACAAGGGGTTTAATGTAACTGATTAACAGTCCACACAAAAGGGTTTAATGTAACTGATTAACAGTCCACCACAAGGGGTTTTAATGTAACTGATTAACAGTCCACCACAAGGGGTTTAATGTAACTGATTAACAGTTCCACCACAAGGGTTTAATGTAACTGATTAACAGTCCACCACAAGGGGTTTTAAATGTAACTGATTAACAGTCCACCACAAGGGGTTTAATGTAACTGATTAACAGTCCACCACAAGGGGTTTAATGTAACTGATTAACAGCCACACAAGGTTAATGTAACTGATTAACAGTCCACCACAAGGGGGTTTAATGTAACTGATTAACAGTCCACCACAAGGGGTTAATGTAAACTGATTACAGTCCACCACAAGGGTTTAATGTAACTGATTAACAGTCCACCACAAGGGGGTTTAATGTAACGTGATTAACAGTCCACCACAAGGGGTTTAATGTAACGATTAACAGTCCACCACAAGGGGTTTTTAATGTAACTGATTAACAGTTCCACCACAAGGGGTTTAATGTAACTGATTAACAAGCCCACCACAAGGGGCAATGTAACTGATTAACAGCCCACCACAAGGGGTCTTTAATGTAACTGATTAACAGCCCACCACAAGGGGGCGATGTTTTCAAACCTTACTGACACTTGGGCTCCCGAGTGGCGCAGCGGTCTAAGGCACTGCATCCTCAGTGCAAGAGGCATCACTACAGTCGCCGGTTCGAATCCTGTCTAAAAGCTCTGCAGTTGTATATTTGGTTTGCTAACTTAGTAGCACGTTAGCTATCTAGCTAAGTGGTTAGCTTCTTCCCAAATCAAGCATTGGCCGAGTAACAGGAGAGAATCCCCTCCTGAATCAGGAGCCTTACTGTCTAATATATGTTTTGTGTAGCAAACTGAGTAGCATTTTTCAGTGTAGTTTAGGTCAGAAACTGTCCAAAATGTTCGCAATGCGTACATGGGGCGGCAGTACTTGGGGCGGCAGGTAGCCTAGTGGTTAGAGCGTTGGGCCGCTAACCGAAAGGTTGCTGGATCAAATCCCCGAGCTGACAAGGTAAAATCTGTCGTTCTGCCCCTGAACAAGGCAGTTAACCCTCTGTTCCCCGGCAGGACGTCATTGTAAATAAGAATTTGTTCTTCACTGACAGCCATTACCAAGTACCCATCAGTCTATATGCCTCCATTCATACAGAGGCTTCTGCCAACATTAGACTAGAATAGGTTTATTTGAGCAGTGTGGGTGTGGCTTACCCGCCGTCGTGAGGGTCAGGGATGCCACCGCCACGATAAAGTGGTACTCATAAACATTGTTCAAGTTCGGCAGGTCTAGTCTCATCACCTACTTGGGATGTCATGACATTATGGTAATGTAAGGCATGTCATGACATTCTGTTAATGTAAGGCATGTCATGACATTATGTTCATGTGTGGCATGACATTATGTTCATGTGTGGTATGTCATGACAGTAAGCTAATGTCTGGTGTGTCATGACATGATGTTAATGTGTGGTATGACATGATGTTAATGTGTGGTATGTCATGATGTTAATGTGTGGTATGTCATGATATGATGTTAATGTCTGGTATGTCATGACATTATGCGAATGTCTGGTATGACATTATGTTAATGGTGTTAATGTGTGGTATGTCATGACAGTATACTAATGTGTGTAGATATCATGACATTATGCAAATGTGTGGTATGTCATGAAGTATGCTAATGTCTTGCTAATGGGTTTGTCATTATATTATGTTAATGGTGTAATGTTGGAATGTCATTATGTTAATGTGTGGTATGTAATGTCATTATGTTCATGTCTTGTTTGTCATGACATTATGTTAAATGTTGGTAATGTGTGGGTTTGTCTTGACATTATGTTAATGGTGGTAATGTCTGGTATGTCATGACATTATGTTAATGTGTGTATGTTTGGTTGTATGTATTATGTTATGTGGGTATGTCATGACATTATGTTAATGTGTGTTGTCATGTCATTATGTTAATGTGTGGTATGTCATAGACATTATGTTAATGTGTGGTTTGTCATTATGTTCATGTCTTGTTTGTCATGAGATTATGTTATGTGTGGTATGTCATGACATTATGTTAATGTGTGGTATGTCATGTTACCACAGGTGGAGGACTATGCTGGGAGGAAAGAGATGCCAGTGTCAGAGGTGGAACGCTGGTGGGGCAATCCTGGCTAGCCTGACTGACAGGATCACTGGGCTACGACACTGACTGACAGTGTACTTCAAACCAATCTGGCTACGACACTGACTGACAGTGATACTTCAACAATCCTGGCTACGACACTGACTGAACAGTGATACTTCAACCAATCCTGGCTACGACACTGACTGACAGTGATACTTCAACCAACTGGCTACGACACTGATGACAGTGATACTTCAAACACTCTGGCTACGACACTGACTGACAGTGATACTTCAACCAATCCTGGCTACGACACTGACTGACAGTGATACTTCAACCAATCCTGAGCTACGACACTGAACTGACAGTGATACTTCAACAATCCTGGGCTACGACACTGACTGACAGTGATACTTCAACCAATCCTGGCTACGACACTGACTGACAGTGATACTTCAACAATCCTGGGCTACGACACTTCTGCATCACAACCACTACCTAGAAAATAGAGGCGCTGCTCAATGGTCATGTCTAGATGGGATACAGCTTTTGTCAAATTGAGTCAAAAGTTGACAAATTCTAACCTTTTCCCAACCTTAACCAATTCTCTAACCTTCTACCGTTAATTCCCCTAACCTGCTACGTTATCTCCTGATAACTTCTCATACTCTTAATGACTCATAACCTCTACGTTAATTCTCCAAACCTGCTACGTTAATTCTCCAAACATGCTACGTTAATTCTCCCAAACCTGCTACGTTAATTCTCCAAACCTGCTACTTAATCTCCCAAACTCTACGTTATTCTCACTCTACTTTTCTCCAAATGCTACGTTAATTCTCCCAAACCATGCTACGTTAATTCTCCCAACTGCTACGTTAATTCTCCCAAACCTTCTAACGTTAATTCTCCAACCTGCTACGTTAATTTCCCTAACCTGCTACGTTAATTCTCCCTAACCTGCTACGTTAATTCCCCCTAACCTGCTACGTTAATTCTCCCAAACCTTCTACGTTAATTCTCCCAAACCTTCTACGTTAATTCTCCCAAACCTTCTACGTTAATTCTCAACCTTCTCGTTAATCTCCAAACCTGCTCCGTTAATTCTCCAAACCTGCTCCGTAATCAATCTCACCAACCTGCTACGTTAATTCTCCCAAATGCTCGTTAATTCTGCTAACCTGCCGTTAATTCCCAAACTGCTACGTTAATTCCAAACCTGCTACGTTAATTCTCCAAACTGCTACGTTAATTCTCCTAACCTGCTACGTTAATTCTCCCTAACCTGCTACGTTATTCTCCCTAACCTGCTACGTTAATTCTCCCAAACCTTCTACGTTAATTCCCCCAAATTGCTACGTTAATTCTCCAACTTCTACGTTAATTCTCAAACCTTCTACGTTAATTCCCCAAACCTGCTACGTTAATTCTCCAAACCTGCTCCGTTAATTCTCCCTAACCTGCTACGTTAATTCCCAAACCTGCTCGTTAATTCTCCAACCTGCTACGTTAATTCTCCAACCTGCTACGTTACTTCTCCCTAACCTGCTACGTTAATTCTCCCAAAACTTCTACGTTAATTCCCCCAAACCTGCTACGTTAATTCTCCCTACCTGCTACGTTATTCTCCAAACTGCTAAGAAAAGTAAATTCTGAAAAATCTGCATCCCTTCTAGACCCTGCTTAAAGGGCCAGATTTTATTTTTTAAACGTACACTTCACGTGAATCAAGGCTCATCTTGAAAAAAAAGCTATTTTCGAAATGGAGCTGTTTTCGTATGGTCTAACATTTTACAGTTTTAATATAACAGCTGTTGCCAATGTCATTTATACTTTTTTTCTGGCAATCACAATCTTAGATTTGAATCATTAACAGATACATATGGTTAATTTCAGAGTTTGATTTGTTCATTAGGGACATATAGGTTTAGAAGACCAATTTCTCAGCAGTTTTTCATTTGAGATTTATTTAGCTATATTAAATACGACTTGTTTTACAATTAGTAAATGTCTTCATCACAAAATGTCAACTTACTTGACATGCCGTATTAATTCTAAAACTCTAAAAAGGTACATGTTTTTATGAATGTTATTGTAAATTACGGATTTTTAATGATTTCACAATTGTCCAAAGAAATGTGCCAAAAACTAGTTTGACTGACTCAGTTATCCATTGTCATGTGCAATGTTATCGATTTTATCCGGAGGTGTCCACTATTTCTGAAAATAGTATTGATTTTTTTATTTTATGAATGTTCTGACATTACAATGTTTGATCTGGAACCATATTCATTTCGTATAAAATATTTGCTCAGTATGTCGCTCTTCTCTCGTCTGCTGTATTATACGATTACAAAACAACACTAGCTACACCGATAAACAGTTCATATACTATATTTTCTGGCCTTGTATTGGACATATTGTTTGATTAGTTAGTTGATCGGGATATGCCTCCCGTGATGAAACAGCAACATTCCTGACATACCGCAAGCTAATCTATCTTAACGAATGTGACTGCTCATCAACCAGAATCCCCTACCACCGTCGGTGTAGTACGCCGTTCTTCAATAACAGTAGTGTGGTATCTTCCTTCATCCGTTCACGTTGCTGCACCATCTGTTTTGAAATGATACCGGAAGAGGGGGCACAGTGATCATCTACACACACCTGCACAACTCCTCCCCGTTTTGAACATGTAACCCGTCCAATGAGAGCGAGGCAACACACACTGGGTTATTCTCCAGCTCCGGTCAGCAGCATCGCCGGTGCTGCCTTCTGTCGCCTCCACACGGATACTCCGGTCGGTTCTGTCGCGGACGGCAACTATGGCTGATGCGGGAGAAGCCGGAGAAGATGAAATACAGTTCCTACGAACCGTAAGTGCATTTCTAAGCGATTACACTGTTGTAATATGTCGGGTTTGATACTGCTGTTGGTTCGGTTGTAGACTTGTCTGCATCGCGTTAGAATCCTCCGGTTCGGTTCTGGCCGTTGGCGCAGAGTTTTACCGCAAGCTGCTGCGCCGAGCTGAGCGCAGAGACTACAATTGACAGCTTTATGTGTCATGTCGTTATTTATAATTAATTTGACTTTTAAGTTCACGGGGATCTTGACAAATGGTGAACGTGATTCGTCATGACGATGTCGCATCATCTACAGTGCCATCTGGAAGTCGCATCGTGGGTGTCAAAGGATGGAGRGRCCGAGCTTGGTTTTTACTGTYAAAGMAGCCTACGGATGCCGAGGTGCTGAAATAGTACAAATAGAGAAAAACAATGATTAGATGTCACGGATTGAATTGTGGACAAAGGTAGTAGCTAATATCAATGGAATAGCTGTTATTGAGCCCTATGCTAAACACTGAGTTTGTAACACTTCTGCTCTATCCTATCGATTCGCCACTGCAGTCAGCTGCATGCCGTGAGATGGGCTTGACAGTGAGGGGCGGGAGGTAGTTGTGGTGATGAATAGGATAATTATATATTCATTTGTTGATAGTCTACTACTGCAAAGGTGTTTCAACGATGCTGTCTACCTGGTCAGTGTGTGTTTGTTTAATCTACATCTAGGCTGTGATGCCAGTCCATCTAGGCTGTGATGCCGGTCCATCTAGGCTGTGATGCCAGTCCATCTAGGCTGTGATGCCGGTCCATCTAGGCTGTGATGCCAGTCCATCTAGGCCGTGATGTCAGTCCATCTAGGCCGTGATGTCAGTCCATCTAGGCCGTGATGCCAGTCCATCTAGTCTGTGATGCCAGTCCATCTAGGCTGTGATGCCAGTCCATCTAGAGTCCAACTAGTCTGTAATGCCAGTCCATCTAGTCTTGTGATGCCAGTCCTCAGTCTGTGATGCCAGTCCGCCTAGGCTGTGATGCCCAGTTTCGTCTTAGGCTTGATAGTCCGTCTAGGCTGTGATGCCAGTCCGTCAGGCTGTGATGCCGTCGTTCTAGGCTTTGATGCCAGTCCATCTAGGCTGTGATGCCAGTCCATCTAGGCTGAATGCCAGTCCATCAGGCTGTGATGCCAGTCCATCTAGGCGTGATGCCAGTCCGTCTAGGCTGTGATGCCAGTCCGTCTAGGCTGTGATGCCAGTCCGTCTAGGCTGTGATGCCAGTCGTTAGGCTGTGATGCCAGTCCGTCTAGGCTGTGATGCCAGTCCGTCTAGGCTGTGATGCCAGTCCGTCTGAGCTGTGATGCCAGTCCGTCTAGGCTGTGATGCCAGTCCGTCTAGCTGTGATGCCAGTCCGTCTAGGCTGTGATGCCAGTCCATCTAGGCTGTGATGTGGGAGCTGGTGACCACGTCTGTTTGCTTGCTTAGTTGCTTGAAGCANTCTCTGTCTCGGTCTCTGTCTCTGTCTCTGTCCTGTGCTTGTCTGCTGTCTCTGTTCTGTCTCTGTCTCTGTCTCTGTCTCTGTCTTCTGTCCTCTTGTCTCTGTCTCTGTCTCTGTCTCTGGTCTCTGTCTTGTCTCTGTCTCTGTCTTCTGTTCTCTGTTTTGTCCTGTGTCTCTGTTCTTGTCTCTGTTTTTCTGTCTCTGTCCTCTGTTTCTGTCTCTGTCCTCTGTCCCTCTGTCTCTGTCCTTCTGTCTCTGTCTACTGTCTCTGTCTCTGTCTCTGTTCTTGTCATCTGTTTCTGTCTCTGTCTCTGTTTTCCTGCTCTCTGTTTCTGGTTCTGTCTCTGTCTCTGTTTCTGTCTCTGTCTCTGCCAGGGGAAGCTGATGTCAGGCAGTTAGGAGGGATTTCCGAGTTAAGCGTAGCTAAATGGAATGGAATTATCTTTTTATGCACTTTTCTCTCTATGTGCATTCTGACCTTGAATTTAAGCATGAGAATATTATGCTATTCATCTGTTACTTGTTTGGGGTGGAGATCAACGAAATGAAGGTGCACTGTAAAAAGAATATACAAAATTATGTTTAAACTAAATATTTTGAAGTAACTGGTTCCGCAGCTTTTTTTTGTTTTGTTTACCCAGCTTTTTTCGGGTCAAAATGTAACCTGAACTTAAAATGTTTACTTGGTCAAAACTTATCTCCAACATGATAAAAGGTAGGCAAAAATTCTGTCAAATTAAAATGATGTGTTCATTCAACTAGAAATGATTATTTTGGCAACGTAACAAACAGTTAGGCTGTAGAACTAATAATACCCACATACATTTATAACTGTCATTCCATTTCCTGTTCCTTCCTCGTTCAGGTCTGTGTAGTTGTTCCTGAGAGTGGCAGTTATTGTTAACAGACAGTTATTTACTTCACAATCACCTGCTGACACAATGTCATGATTATTATCAATTATTTTAGACATTGTTATATGCATGTTTGAAGAAATAAAAGTTAGACATCTACAGTAGTACTGAGCAGCTTGTTGTGCCATGAGGTGTAAGCGATCACGATGAATGGATATTTTACAACCGTCAGGCAAAATTAAGTTCAATGATGAGATGACCCATTCTCACATTAGCAAACGTTGATGGTACAGTAGAAGCAAAATGCAGCATCCTGCAATGCTTGTTGTAAAACCTCTAGTTAACGCTGGTGGATTTAACACTGTGCTCAACACCGCCTGACAAAATGGGTTAAATTGGCAAATGATCAGATACATAAATCAATGAAGTCAATACCATAGAAGGAGTGGTATAATTCTGCACTAAACAGAACGTGAAACACCAAAAGAGTGTTTTCAAACGTTCCCGGTAGGCCTCCCAGTCCCTGGTGTTGCAGAACTCGTGATTAAGTCATGTTAATCAATCAAAACACCGTGTAATGTTTCAAAACCTCTCGGAATGATGTTTCAATACTCCAGCAAAGTGAACGTTTTGTCTCCTTAACGTTGGTGGAAGCTCAGTTTCCAAAGCACTTTATTTTAACAGTGTACTGTAAGACATCAGATCCATTCTGGAGCCGACCACACTAATACATATTGGATATTAAATAAGAAATCCCTTGGAGAGATCTTCAAAGCTTTGAGACTGAAGTGACACAATAAAGAAGGGATGATGACGAGTGAGAGACGGGAGAGAGCGAGAGAGAGATGGGAGGAGAGAGAGAGAGAGAGAGAGATATGGAAGGGAGGGAGGGAGTAGAGCGAGGGAATTGGCAGGATTTGGGGAGTGGATATCAGTGTAAAAGCCTCTCAGTTGTAAGGAGTTTAGTGGTGAGGTGGAAACTATGGAAAACTGTGACCCTTTGTAAACTCGTCCTGCACCCACTCCCCTGACTCCCCCAATCCTCCTTACCCCTCCCTTCCATCCCTCGCTCGCTCAATCCTGTCCCACGAGAGAACACACACACATATGCACATACGCAGTCTCACTCAGACAGACAGACACGCACACACACTCCCTCTGTTCTCCAAGTCCACAGCTTCACACGGCCCCTACCGACCCACCAAACATCTGTTTCAGGATCAGAGTTCCAGAGACACAGTAAACACCCAGTCCTCTAACACGTACCCTTACAGAGATCACAGTAAACGCCCAGTCCTCTAACACGTACCCTTACAGAGACACAGTAAACACCCAGTCCTCTAACACGTACCCTTACAGAGATCACAGTAAACACCCAGCCCTCTAACACGTACCCTTACAGAGTCACAGTAAACACCCAGTCCTCTAACACAGTACCCTTACCAGAGACACAGTAAAACCCAGCCCTCTAACACGTACCCTTAGCAGAGACACAGTCAAAGCACACGCAGTCCTCTAACACGTACCCTTACAGAGAACACAGTAAACACCAGCCTCTAACACGTAACCTTACAGAGACACAGTAAAACCCAGTCCCTCTAACACGTACGCTTACAGAGACTCACAGTAAACACCTCAGCCCTCTAAACACGACCCTTACAGAGACACAAGTAAAACACCCCAGTCCTCTAACACGTACCCTTACAAGAGATCACAGTAACACCCAGCGCCTCTAACACGTACCCTTACAGAGACAAGTAAAACCCAGCCCTCTAACACGTACCCTTACAGAGATCACAGTAACCCCGAGCCTGCCTCTAACACAGTACCTTACAGAGAACACGTAACACCCAGTCCTCTAAGCACGTACGCTTACATGAGATCACAGTAAACACCCAGCCCCTCTAACACGTACGCCTTACAGAGATCTAACAGTAAACTGCCCAGTCCTCTAGAAACTCGTACCCTTACAGAGATCACAGTAACACACCGACCACCCGTACGAAGGCTACAGTACATTTAGTCTACACTGTACCTACGAGATCACAGTAAACAACCTCCAGCCCTCTTAACACGTACCCTTACGAGATCAACAGTAACACCATGCTCCTCTCAACACGTACCCTTACAAGATCACAGTAAACCCCCAGTCCTCTAACACTGTACCCTTACTGTCACAGTAACAGCTTAAATCAACAACACACACCGGCATAAGGATGTTCCCTGTAAAATGCACAGCTACAGTAGTTCAACACAAAGACCACAATATCCACTCACCATCTCTCTCCCACATACACAGTCTACATTTAGATCTAACATAAACACCGCCAGCCTCTCCGAGCCCTCTCCTCAGTCCCTCTCCGTCCTCTCTCAGTCCTCTCTCATCTTCCCAGCCCTCTCGCATCTCGTCCCATCCTCTCTCAAGCTCTCTCCCAGACCTCTCCCATCTCTCTAGCCTCTCCCAGCCCCTTCCCATCGTCTCTCAGTCCTCTCCAGTCCTCTCTCGCCCCTCACTCTCTCCCAGCCTTCCCATCTCTCCCAGTCCTCTCTCAGCTCTCTCGTCCTCAGCACCTCTCCACCTCCATCTCTCTCAGACCCTCTCCAGCCCTCTGCCCATCTCTCTCAGTCCTCTCCCCCAAGTCCTCTCTCAAGCCCTCTCCCATCTCTCCCATCAGCCCTAATCCCATCTCTCTCAGCTCCTCTCCCCAGCCCTCTCTCAGTCCTGCCAGTCCTCTTCAGCACTTCTCCATCTCTCTCAGCCTCTCCAAGCCTCCTTTCCAGAGCCTCTGCTCAGCCCCTCTCTCTCAGCACTGCTCTCATGCTCTCTCTAAGACCCTTTCCCATAGTTCCTAGCCGTCTAACCAGCCTCTCCCATCTCTCTAGTCCTCTCTCAGCCCTCCACAGCCTCTCTCAGCTCTCTCTCAGCCCTCTATCAGTCCCCTCTCTCAGCCCTCTCCGCAGCCCTCTCTTACAGACCCTCTCCCCAGCCCTCTCCCAGTCTCTTCTCAGTCCTCTTTCAGCCCTCTCCACCAGCTCCTCTCACAGCCCTCTCTCAGCTCTCTCTCAGCCTCTCTCAGCCCTTCTCTCAGCCCTCTACACACCCTCCTCTCAGCCTCTCCCGTCTCTCTCAGTTTCCTCATCTCAGCCCTCTACCCAGCCCTCATCTCAGCCCTCTCGGACCATAATCGATACAAAGAATGCATTCTATTTTATAGCATTTTTCAAGGACCCAATTTCTCATTGTAATTGTAGAAACAATACATGTACTACTATTGTGCTAACTGGTTTAATTTAATGGCATCAAAGAACTCTCCGCTAAAAACAATACAAATGAAATAATTTCTATTACAATCAGCATTAGGACTCATTCACAGCTAGAGTTCAGGCTACGCCCACTCTCCACATAACATCTATCTGTTCTTACCTGAGCTCAAGTTCCATTGGGAAAGCCGGCATGTTTGTCACTCGCACGACACAAGTTCACTTGTACCCTGTARCCGAATGTCTCAGCAGAACAACAAGCTGAAAGCACATGCAAACTCCACCACCAACCCCACCAAACCACCTACACACAAGCACCCAGGGGCCCCATGAAGGCCCAGCTGGCTTGGAGGGTATGTAGGTGGCGGTGCCAAACACAGAGCCTACAGTAAGACCATGGTCCTGCAGCTGAGAGGGACTTATTCCAGCAGATCGCTGCTATCTAGCGCTCCAGCGAGACCAGAAGGGTCTATCTCAATGTCATGGATGGAGAGAAAGAGAGGGACAGAAGGATGGAGAGAACAGGAAGCGTTAAAGGGAGGAGAAGTGTTTCCCAGTCCAACAGGCAATTCCTGTGCTCCTCCCGAGAGGAGGGAGGGAGAGAGACAGGAAAGAAAGAAATTTGGAGGGGGGGGGGSYAGTGAGAAAAAACGAGAGAAATGGAGCCCCCACAAAAATGTGAGGCAGAAAAAAGGAGTGGGAGGGAAGGCTTTTCACATTCTATCCTCATGACATCATTCTCTCCCTTCTCTAGTTCTTTCTCTTCTATCACTCTCTCTCTTCTCCTGCCGGGGAACATGTGCAGAGCAGGCCTCTTCCCAACAAGGATGAGCACACACACACACACACACACACACACACACACACACA
>NW_019946905.1:11578-21622 GCF_002910315.2 Salvelinus sp. IW2-2015 | reverse complement strand
GCAGTAGTCTTGCTTCACAGGTGAGACACACACGCTCACTCAGCCTCGCACTCGCGACACGGATGCGCACACACACACACACACCACACACACACAACACACACACACACACACACACACACACACACCACACATCAGCACACAACACACACACACACACCACACACACAGCAACACACACATCACGACACACACCTAGTATTTTCTCTTGACCCATTTTGAACGTGCTTTAACAGATAGCATCTTTAGAGCTCAGAGCTGCGAATATCCAGTTTAGATTGTTTTCTGCTCTCAGTCACGCGAGCATATCTTTGCACCTGCTTACTCTGCGGATACCTTGACGGAGGACACGTTCAGTTCTGTGAACCTTTTGAGCAAGAGCGATTCCATCCCTTTCACTGAATGAATTCCTAGCTAGTTGTCTTCTACCTAGCGGGCATGAGCTTGTGTAGACGGAGTCATACCAGTATCTGCATCCATAGTGCGTGCTGTGTAGTGAGTGAACATTTTCATTGAGCCCATGCTGTCTCACAAACAGAGGCTCTCCCATAGCATGTTTCCACAGGCTACTTGATCTGCCTCTATACACACACAGAGGATTGTTCAAGAGTAAACATAACACAGAACTCCACTAATGTCTCATTAACCTAATGCAAGTCACCTAACAGGCTCCCCCCCCCCCCCTCCTGCTCAAGAAGAGATTCAAGCCACAGTGAACTTTGCCAAAAATCGAATAAGAAAAGAAAAAGTGAAGAACGGGGTCAGGAGGTCAATTCCTGGAGCTCTGCCAAGGACCTTCACTGGGGAAGGGGCGCACTTCCTGAGCCTGCCAAGGATCTGTAACTGGGGGAAGGAGTGCACTCCTGAGGCCTGACAAGGATCTGTCACTGGAGAAGGCAGGTCGATTCCTGAAGCCTGTCAAGGATTCGTCACTGGAGAAGGAGGTCATTCCTGAAGGCTTGCAAGGATCTGTCACTGGCGGGAGTGTCATTCTGAGGCTGCAGAAGGATCTGTCAGCTGAGGGAAGGGATGGTCACTCCTGAGGCTTCAAGGATCTTGTCACTGGAAGGGAAGGATGGTCATTCCTGAGCCTGCTCAAGGATCTGTCACTTGGGGAGTCACCTGGGCTTAAGGGTCACAAGGTCCTGAGGCCTGCCAAGGATCTGTCAGTCTGGGAAGGGGTATTCCTGAGCCTGTCAAGGATCTGTCATGGGGATAGGAGGTCATTCCTGAGGTCCTGTCAAGGATCTGTCACTGGGGAAGGAGGTCCATCGCTGGAGGCCTGCAAGGATCCTGTCACTGGGGAAGGAGTCATTCGAGCCTGCAAGATCTGTCGACTGGGGAAGGAGTCATGTCCTTGAAGGTTGTGCCAAGGATCTGTCCACTGGGAAGGTTGATAGTCTGTTGTTACACCTTTCACGAGTATCAATCCCGGATCGGAGACCCCCCCCCACACACTGATTAGCATAGCTTAGCATAAGCGTCACAAGTAACTTGTACATCTTAAATATATTAAATCACAAGGGTCCAAGACAACCAATGAAAAAGATACAGGTCTTGTGAATAAAGCCTACCATTTCGATTTTAAATGTTCTACAGGGAAGACACAATATGTAAATCTATTAGCTAACCACGTTAGCAAAGGAAGAGGATGTTTTTTCACTCCCAACGAGTTTTTCCCTGCGTCAGTAGCTATTCACTAATGTCGACTAAATAAAAATATATAAGCCACTGAACAAGAAAACAAATTCAAAGATGAAGTCCACTGATAACATATTTATGTATTGCATAGTTGTTTTTTGAAAATGTGCATTTTCAGGGTATAGAATCACAGTTCTACATGTGCAGCTTTGCATCTGAAAGGTGCCGAACCCAGCGAAATAATTAACAGAGACAACGGTCATCTACTGAATTACTGCATTTTAAACCATTTCAGAAAAATACACAGCGTACAGATATTGAAAGCCCAACATCTGGGAATCAAACAATATTCAATTATTAAGTTTTTTTAATAACGAAAACAAAATGTAGACGCTATATTAGCCTAAGCTACAGCAGACTTCGCTGGGCGCCCAGCCAAGTCACGATGACAACAGGATATGATGATACAGCATGCGTAAAGTTGGGTTCTTACTTTGGCTGCTCTTTCATCAGAATGGTTTGATCAAAGTGTCCATGTCAAGAGAGTTTGTTGTTGCGGTTCAAGATGTTCTTTTCCTCCTCCATTTAACACAGTACCGGTGGAGTGGCACGAATTCTCCAACGTACTAACGATCTAACAACTGAACACCGAAAAATCCCTAAAAAATTCAAAATAATCTGATAAAGCTAAGAAATATGACAAAAAAACAACATTACGATGTCTGGGTCACATGTATCCAACGAAAACTTCGACACGGAATAAATAATGGCCGCACAACAGAAGACAACGCAGCTCCAATTTCCATGCACAAAGAACGGAAAGTTGTCGGTCAGTGCCAAAATTTTGCCTCTCATTTCACGTCAGTCCCCAGATGACAAGAAATTTTTCTCTGACGTCCTCTAGCACCCAGAGGAGGCAGTGAGTTGTGTTTCGGGTCATAGGGAGGCATGACATATATAGGCCGAAGCTTTGAAGCCAGAGCAAGAACATCTTGGATTGATCGTTCTTGGTCATGGAAAGTGCTGTGAAATGACTTCTTGAATCACTCAAGACAAAATTGAAACGGTTTAGAAATGGAGTTGTTTTCTTTTCACGGTATTCTTTATATGCATATAACGTAAGAGCAATAATTAAAGAGAGGCAGTTTAAATCTGTTGAGCCATTTAATGCTAATGCGAAAATAGAACCCCCTGTAATTGAAAATAATTTTACTAACTATGATCTTTCTTTTTCTTCTGTATTAGAACTTCATTCTATTTCTCTCTACCTTTCTCTCTCCTCTCTCTCCTTCGTTTCTCTATCTCTCGCTCTCTTCTCCCTCGTCACTCTCTCTTCTCTCTCTCTCTCTCTCTCTCTTCTCTTTTTTCTTTCTCTCCTTCGTCTCTCTCTCTCTCTACATTGCTCTCTCTTTCCCCTTCCTCTCTCTCTCCTCTCTCATTCAATTCAATTGCAATTCAAGGGGCTTATTGGCATGGGAAAACATGTGTTAACATTGCAAGCAAGTGAGGTGAGATATTATACGCAAAAGTGAAAATAAACATAAATTAACATTAAACATACACATACAGAGTTTAAACAATAAAGACATTAAAATGTTATATTATTATAATACAGTGTTGTAACAATGCTACAATGGATTAAGAAGCACACAGTTCAAAAAATAATAGCCATAAAATGATGGGTTAGTATTTACAATCGTGTTTGTTCTTCACTGGTTGCCATTTTCTTGTGGCAACAGGTCACACCATCTGCTGCTGTGATGGCAAGCACTGTGGAATTTTCTCCAGTAATATGGGAGTCTTATCAAAGATTGATTGTTTTCAATTCTTTGTGGATCTGTGTAATCTGAGGGAAATTGTCTCTCATAATGTCATACAATTGGGCAGGAGGTTAGGAGTGGAGGCTCAGTTTCACCTGCATTTTTGGCATGTGACATAGCTGTTTCTCTTGAGAGCGTCTGCCACTCTCTCTCTCTCTCTCTGCTCTCTCTCTTCTCTCTCATCTCTCTCTCCTCATCTCTCCTCTCTCTCTCTGTCTCTTCTCTCTCTCTCTCTCTCTCTCTCTCTCTCTCTCTCTTCTCTCTCTCTCTTCTCTTCTCTCTCACTCTCTCTCTCTCTCTTCTCTCTCTCGTCGTCGCTCCCCCTGCTTGTTTGAGAAGACAGACAGGGAGAAGTAATTAAAGAAGCTTGTCTCCGGTTGAACTTTGTGGAGACAAGGCATATGTCACCATGTCTTCTGAATCTTTCTTTTTAGAGAAATGCAATGACAAACACAATCAAGTAGGAAATCATGGTTTAAGAATTTACCTGCAGTAAATGGATAAGGGAATATGAGGATTTCATATTTCTACCCTGTAAAAGAAAATGGGGACTTCATAGCAAGCTGTGGTGTGTGTGTGGTGTGGTGTGGGTTGTGTGTGTGTGTGTGGGGTGTGTGTTGTGTGTGTGTGTGTGTGTCGTGTGTGTGTTGTTCGTGTGGAGTGTTGGTGTGTGTTTTGTGTGCTGAATATCCTTATTGTGTAGGCTCTTAAGTATAGCACCATTATATAAGTGTCTTTGGTGGCGGGCAAGGTAGAGAACTCACAGACGAGAGACTAAGATAGAGGAGAATACTCAAGAGAGAGGGACTAAGATAGAGGAGAATTACTCAGAGGAAGCAGAGACTAAGAAGAGGGAAATACTAGGGAAGAGATGCAGACTATAGAGAATACGTCAGAGGAGAATAAGGATGAGAGGGACGTCAGGAGAGATAGAGAGTGAAATACCTCAGAGAGGAGGACTAAGGATACGAGGAGATACTCTGGAGAAGAGATAGGAGGACAATATGAGAAGGAGGTAAGAAGAGGAGAAAATATAAAGACTAGTGAAGGGGATCTAGTAGAGAGATGTAAGATAGAACCTCAATAGACACGATAGAGAGATTCGAGAACTAAGAACTCAGAGAGAGAGGACTAAGAATAGGAGAATACTAGTGAGGAGAGACTAAGATTAGAAGAGAATCTGCAGGGAGAAGAAGACTAAGATAAGAGGGAATATCAGAGAGAGAGACTAAGATGAGGAGAATACTAAGGAGAGTGGGACTAAAGAATAGAGGAGAATCATCGAGGAGGAGAGGACTAAGAAGAGGAGAATAATCAGGGGAGAGAGTAAAGTATGAGGAGAATATGCAGGGGAGAAGACTAGGAATAGAGTGAGATATAGGGAGAGAGGGACTAAGATATGTGGAAACTCATAGAGAGAGAGATAAGATATGAGGAGATACTCGGAGCCCAGATGGTAGACTAAGATTGAGGAAAATATTCAGGTGAGAGAGACGGTAAGATAGAGGAGAATAGCTCAGAGTAGAAGAGATAAGTATGAGGATGTTCGGAGGTGAATGACTTAAGGGAGAATGAGAGAGAGACTATGATAGGAGGAGAATCTTCAGAGAGAGGAGCTAAGATAGAGGAGAATACTCAGGGGGAGAGAAAGATAAGAGGAGAATACTCAGAGAGTAGAGGGACTAAGATGAGACGTTGAGAGATGACTAAGTGGCAACGTGAGAGAGAGCTAGAATAAGGAAATTAGGAGGGAGAGACTATCAGCATGGGAGATGACTCAGGGGAGAGAAACTAGAAAGGAGAATATCAGAGGGAAGGGCTAGTAGATGTATCAGGGAGGAGAGACTAAGAATAGAGGGAGAATCTCAGAGGAGAGTGGGGAGATTTCAGGAAGAGTAGACTAAGAGAAATAACTCAGGAGAGAGAAGAGAGATCAAGAGAGGGCTAGATGAGAGAAACTCAGTTGAGAGAGAGACCTAGATAGATGAATTATCAGAGAGAGGGAGACTGAGGATACAGAGAGAAGTAATGAATGACATCAGGAGAGAGAGACCTAAGATAGAGAGGAGATAGCAGAGACTAAAGGAGTACTCAGGGACCCTTCTTGCAGCAGAAGCAGGCCAGCATGAGGAAGACAAAGGTGAAGAGACCAGAGAAGGAAACAGCCACAACCGCCAGAGAAGACGGCCAAGACAACCCACTTAGCGGAGCGCCATCTGCAAGACAGACAGAGTTAATACAACCAGAGAGCCAATCAATATCTTTATTGACCAAGTTGGGAAATTTGAAAAAATACATGAAAAAAAGAGACTTGCATTATGTTAATGAGACATTAGTGGAGTATCTGTGCCTATGTTAACCTTTGAAACAATCCAGTCATTACCATCAGACAGTCCTCCCCAATTAAGGTGCCACCAACCTCCTGTGATACAAACTGGAAACTGTTGAGCATGAAAAACCCAGCAGCGTTGCAGTTCTTGACACAAACCGGTGCACCTGGCACCTACGTTCAAAGGCGCGTTCAAAGGCACTTAAATATTTTGTCTTGCCAATTCACCCTTTGAATGGCACACACACACAATCCATGTCTCAACTGTCTCAAGGCTTAAAAAATCCTTCTTTATTAACCCGTCTCCTTCCCTTCATCTACACTGATTAAAGGGAATTTAACATCAATACGGGATCATAGCTTTCACCTGGATTCACCTGGTCAGTCTGTCATGGAAAGAGCAGGTGTTCCTAATYTTTTGTCCRCTCAGTGTATATACACATAAGAAACACAGTGAGATTGGTTACAGTCTTAAAAGGATCAGATAGTAGCAGTCATTGTG
This sequence comes from Salvelinus sp. IW2-2015, assembly GCF_002910315.2. NCBI lineage: Eukaryota > Metazoa > Chordata > Actinopteri > Salmoniformes > Salmonidae > Salvelinus > Salvelinus sp. IW2-2015. Next base: position 15,330 of record NW_019946905.1, on the reverse strand, counting down.
CAGAAGAAGACAGACAGAACATCAGGCTGCGGAGGCAGTAGTATCTTCTTCTACCAAAGACGTACGTTATGTTATTACTTGTCATTTAGCAGACGCTCTTATCCAGAGCGATTATGGCTAAGTGCCTTGCTAATGGGCACATCGAAAGTTTTCCCACCTAGTCGATATGAACTAGCAACCTTTCGGTTACTCGCCCAACACTCTTAACCGCAAGGCTACCTGCCGTTAGGGGAGACGGAGGAGACAGAGGAGACAGGGGAGACAGAGGAGACCTAGGAGACAGAGAGGACAGGGGAGACAGAGGAGACAGAGAGGACAGGGGAGACAGGAGACAGAGGAGAAATGGCGAGAGAGGGGAGACATGGGAGACATGGCGAGAGAGGGAGACATGGAGACATGGCGAGAGAGGGGAGACATGGAGACATGGGAGAGAGCGCGAGACATGGGAGACATGGGAGGCGAGGAGGGGAGACATGGAAGACATGGCGAGAGAGGGGACGATGGAGACAAGGCAGGGGAAGACAGGAGGAGACAGCGAGAGACACAGGAACATGGCGAAAGAGGAGCCTGCCCTGCAGTTAAACAATAGACACATTGGAAGGTCTATACTGTATTAATGTGGTGGTTAGTACAGTCAATAAATGAATATAGTAATATATTCAGGGATGTTATTCAGCAAACACTTAGTTCACATTTCCTAGTCATTATCACCGTTGGTTTAACGTGATTTAACAACAGATCTACATTGTATTACGGAAGTGCCTTGATATGCTATTGAATCAGTGATTTGGATTACACCACATATTTTCCAGTTTGCTTCGCAAACTAAATAAAAATAATTATACTTTTGATATACACTATAGGCGGAAAAGACATAACTCATAACATTGTCTTTTCATCGCTTGAACACTCTTATCAGACGGGAGAAGAGAAAGAGAGGAGAGAGAAGAGAAGAAAGAAGAGAGAGAGAAGAGAGAGAAAGAGAGAGAGAAGAGGAGAGAGAGAAGAGAGAGAGAGAGGAGAGCAGAGAGAGAAAGAGAGAGAGAGAGAGAGAGAGAGAGGAGAGAGAGAGAGAGAGAGGAGAGAGAGAGAGAGAGAGCGAGAGCAGAGAGAGAGAGAGAGAGAGAAGAGAGAGAGAGAGAGAGAGAGAGAGAGAGAGAGAGTAGAGAGAGAGAGTAGAGAGAGAGAGAGATTAAGAAAAGCTATAAAGGACAATCAAAACCCATTGACTCCCAATTACTGACCAGGAGCTCTATAAGAATAATTCTTCAGAGCCACCTTCATTATGTACAAATTTAAGCTCTTGAATTGTTGCGTACTGTCATTCCTCAGGATAATGGTAATGCTCAAAAAAATACATATATTCAACTACGGCTATGATATTATAAATCGTGTTTATATTTTAATTGTTTTTTAAACTACCTCAGTGTTTTATGCTTAGGTATATAGTATCAATTGAAATTTACATTCATGAGTAATATGTTCAGCTGAATAATTAATTAAGTCATAGTTCAACGTACTCCTTAGATGGGCTCATTGACTTCTTCCGATCTTTTAAGAACCGTGGAGCAAATTTTGATCCCTTAATTTACCTCTCCCTTCATCATGTGAACGATGTGTGCGGATTATGTACATAATGACCTCGTGGAGGACGGGAATTCATTGTGTCTGGTCGTTAATCTAAATTTATAACAATCTATGAGATAACAGAGATGTTTCTATAACACTTCTAGAGATACTATCGCATATAGTTATTGATTGAGTATAAGCCATTAATGCTTCTGTGAATTCCTCAAGCCTATTACTCTATAGAGACTCTGTCCTCCCATTTTCAACTCATAGCATCTTCATCACTGACATTCATCACTAACCCCTGATTTGATCACATTAACATGTACCTCACCATTACAATGTTAATCACATTACACCTAGAATATTATACTAACTTTCTTGTAATCTATAGCTTCTAATTTAATGCAATTGATAATCTATTTGCGATACAGATCTGTTATACACAAGTATAGACTTAGTTATATGTTGTTCATAGGCGCCGGGAGATAAGAGAACATACATATAGCACTAATGAAATTGAAACAATCATATAATGATCTCAAACTGGCAAATTATTAGCTCAAGACAATACAACAATGACACAGCAAAATACTACCTAATTACATTATTCTGTTAACAAGTACACTTACTGCACTTATCTTGCTTTACAGCCCAGGAGGGTTCGACAAATCGTGACGTTATCCTCTATACTTCGTTTTCAGTATCTCTCACCTGGATATTCTGACTGGACACAGCATATCTGCTAGAAGAAATTCCAGGCAGTCAGCCCATTTGAGGTTAGTTAAGATCTCCATCATTCAGAGGTTAAATGCCATAACTACTTATCCTAGAGAAATGTACATGCTATGCGTCATATCCTTTTCTTAAAGCGTACACCGCTACAAGCTATTGATGTTCTGAGACCTTCGCTTTCTCGTGCAGCCTCCTCTTAGTTTACTAGACCTCCTGGGACTCATCTCGACGAATAAAAGAACATTCTCATATTAACATACTACTAATAGTGTCATCTACCAAGTAGGAAACGAGTCCAGTTTTCGAGAGGATTAAGAAGGTAGGATAGACTCGAACCATTTTTTCATCAATTTGTGCCAACTTGCAATGAGGCATGTGTTTTCTTTCGCGGTTATCTTCCTCCCTAGCAACTATCTTCAATTTACCTTATGTCTATAAATCCACTCAGGCCATCTAAACGGGAACACTAATGAGGCAGTGCCGCAAATCGCCTATGCTCAAAGCGACAGCACGCAGACGTCAATGACAGAGGTCGTATCCCTACGATACATTGACAAAATTAAGATTATATTCTCAAATATTGCAGATTTTCAAACCTACATTGATAGTGACATTTTATATGCCTAAACTCATTCGAATCATTGCTCATCAAATTAAGAATGCCTTCAATTTTGCTTCAACCTGTCACTTATATAGCGTGTCTCAGTCGCTCTGCGTTAGATTGCCACCACTCTGCAAAACAGACTTCACTAAATGCACAAACACCCCATTGCAACCCTCGCATAGAATGCTTCTGTGTGTGTGGGTCAAGTACACTTTACTGAGTTGACTTTTATCCATTGTGCTCGTCGTAGTGCTGTCACTATCAAGGCTACCTTCGCCATCTCAGCAGTAGACAGGGCCAGAGACTTAGGCCAATATCCACTAACTCAATACACAAAGCTCAAAGCACAGAGTATTGAGTTATAGTGTTTTAGTTTGCTGAAATTGACATCGGTTGGAAAATTGATACCCGTGAACCTCCCTCTCTACCACAGTACTTTGCTTATACCCTCCGAAAGCCATGCCAGATAGCCACAGACGCTGACCTGGAGCCTAGACGTAGAAAAACGTTCTTCTCCTCATCCAACTCGGTCCTGGTTCACAAGATCTAGCTTTTACTAACACATCATTCTGAGAGACTCATGAGCAAGCAGGAACAATGCCCAAGGTCGAATCAGAAAAATTCACAACAATTACATAGACTATACAGTCGCAATCAACCTAGACATACATTGTCTTATTGGGGAATACAACAAGCTACCGAACACAACATGCTCTCCAGTGACTAACAATCATGGCCCGCACACATCTAGACGGCAGTCTCACCAGTGCTGGCCACCTTATCAAATCTATTTTGTGAGCGATGTGCTTACTGATCACATAACTTAGACCTCTGACGCTCTGTC
>NW_019946905.1:9109-10801 GCF_002910315.2 Salvelinus sp. IW2-2015 | reverse complement strand
AATTGGCCACTATTCTAGAAAAATCATCAGCCCCTGGTGTTAGTCTCCACAATTCAGAGGTTAAATGCCTACTCTTCGCAGATGACCTATGCCTGCTGTCACCCACAGCYCATGGCCTACAGCAGAGCCTGGACCTGCTAGAGCAGTACTGCTTGACCTGGGCCCTGGCAGTAAACCTCCAAAATACTAAAATAATGATTTTCCAGAGAAGATCCAGTTCTCAGGGAATTAGACCAAAGTTCTCAATTGGTACAAAATATATAGAGTACTGCACACACTACAATTACTTAGGTTTAAAAATAAGCTCAACTGGACACCTTAATGAGGCAGTGAATGAACTGAGGGAGAAAGCATGCAGGGCATTCTACGTCATTAAAAAGCTAATTCAAATTGAAATACCTATTAAAATTTGCCTAAAACTAATTGAATATGTCATTGAACCAATTGCACTTTATGGCAGCGAGGTGTGGGGTCCACTTGCAAAACAAGATTTCATAAATGGGACAAACACCCCATTGAAACCCTGCATTAGAGTTCTGTAAGATTCTCCTACATGTCTAGAGGAAAACTACAAACAATGCATGCAGGGCAGAATTAGGCCAATATCCACTAATAATAAAAACTCAAAAAAGAGCAATTAAGTTTTGGAAACATCTAAAATACAGTGACCCCCTCTCATATCATTACCAAGCCATGCAATGCCAAGAGCTGAGCAGAGAAAAAAGTCCCCTCATCCAACTGGTCCTGAGTTCACAAACCTGTTCTACTAACACACTGAAGCCTCATGACCAGAACATCCAATCAATCAGAATAAACCAAATTACAACACAGTCAAAACAAAACTACATTGCTTATTGGGAAACACAAGCACAAACACAAAGCAAAATGCAGTGCTATCTGGCCCTAAATCGACAGTACACCGTGGCTAACTATTTGAACATGGTTACTGATCAAAACCTTAGAAAAACCTTGACAAAGTACTGGCTCAGTGAGCACAGCCTTGCCATTGAGAAGGGTAGACACAGGAAAACCTGGCTCCCTGTAGAGGAAAGGCTGTGCAACAGCAGAACCTGAGACGGAGCTGCATTTCCTGACAAAATGTCAAAAAGACCTCTCTGATGACAAAGACCTCTCTGATGAGAGTAAGCTACCCGTCCTGATGGGGGAGGACGCAGAGAGCTGTGGGTTGGCAGCGCACTACATTGCTGGCTGCCATAAGATGAGGGACAGTGTCTGACAGACCATTCATCCTGCACATGTACTCTACTGTATGCTTATTGTTATTGTTGAATGTATGGTTATTTTGYCCCTTGGTTATTGTTGTTACTGTTGTCCCATTGACATTTTTGATTCTCATTTTTTTTTCAATATATATTGTAAATATCCAAAATAAGCTTTGGCAATATGTACATTGTTGCGTCATGCCAATAAAGCAAATTGAAATGAATTGAATTTAAATGAGAGAGAAGTCTACATCATATTGTACTGATGGTGTCGTTAGAAGCCTAGATGGGTTTAGCTTGCAGTACGTGCGTGCGTGCGTGGCGTGTGTGCGTGCGTCGTGCGTTGCGTGTGTGTGGACCATGTGAGTGACATGTTGTTCAACAGACAGTTTTAATGAAAACACCATTCACCACTCTTATTACCATCTAATATGGGTCAACAATAAATAAATTACTAACACCACAAACA
>NW_019946905.1:0-3324 GCF_002910315.2 Salvelinus sp. IW2-2015 | reverse complement strand
ACACACACACACACACACACACACACACAGTACATAAACACTGCCTCTGTGTTGCGTTGCGGTTGGCTAGCTGGGGGAGATGGAGGGCATTGACTCTCTCTCCACTAAGGAAGCCAGTGCAGATGGAGAACACCCCTGTCCTGCTCTGATCTGTACTCTGTACTGAACATAGATCCTAAGAAAGACAAGAGGCTGTCAGCTCCCTAAAGGGAGACAGAGAAATACAACAGGCAAATCACTCCATTTGGTGTTCTGGTATTTTATTAGGATCTCCGTTAGCTGTTGCAAAAGCAGCAGCTACTTTTCCTGGGGTCCACACAGAACATGAAACATGGCATAATACAGAACATTAATAGACAAGAACAGCTCAACAGGACAGAACTACATACATTTYAAAACGGCACACGTAGCCTACATATCAATACATACACACAAACTATCTAGGTCCAATAGGGGAGAGGCGTTGTGCTGTGAGGTGTWGCTTRATCTGCTCGCTGTTCATTTGAGTAATATGAAATGGATTTATTGAAATTGTTCTGGATTTGGGGACTGTGAAAAGACCCCTGGAGTCAGAGCTGTGTGTTAGTTGACTATGCAAACAATTTGGGACTTTTCAACACATTAATGTTTCTTATAAAAAGAAGAAGTGATGCAGTCAGTCTCTCCTCAACTCTTAGCCAAGAGAGACTGACATGCATAGTATTTATATCAGCCCTTTGATTACAATGAAGAGCAAGACGTGCCGCTCTGTTCTGGACCAGCTTCACTACATCTGAAGCACAGCCCTCAGGACAGCCATTCTCAGACAGAACACTGTTCTTTTAAGAAAGGAGAGCGGGTTAAAAGAGAGACATGGGGAGAGAGAGAGAGAGAGGTACATGAGTGAGAGAAAGAGAGAGAGAAGTAGAAGAGAGAGAGAGAGAGAGAGAGAGAGGAGAGAGAGAAAGAGAGAGAGAGAGAGAGAGAGAGATGTACTCATGAGTGGAAGAAAGACGAGAGGAGCAGGTACGAGAGAGAGAGGAGGAGGAGAGAGAGAGAGAGAGAGAGAGAGAGAGAGAGGTAGAGAGAGTATCATACCTGGTGTACCACACGTGGCCACACAGCAGCAAGATTTGGTGGACTGTTATGTTCACTTTTGTATATTTTCTACCTCACTTGCTTTTGGCAATGTAACATATGTTTTCCCATGCCAATAAACCCCTTGAATTGAATTGAGAGAGAAGAGACAGAAGACAGACGAACAGAGACAGAGACAGAGAGAGAGAGAGAGAGAGAGAGAGAGAGGAGAGAGAGAGAGAGAGAGAGAGAGAGAGAGAGAGAGAGAGAGAGAGAGAGAGAGAGAGAGAGAAGAGAGAAGAAGAGAGAGAGAGAGAGAAAGAAAGAGAGAGAGAGAGAGAGAGAGAGAGAGAAGAGAGAAGAGAGAGAGAGAGAGAGAGAGAGAGAGAGAGAGAGAGAGAGAAGAGAGAGAAGAAAGAAAGAAGAGAGAGAGAGAGAGAGAGAGAGAGAGAGAGAGGAGAGAGAGAGAGAAGCGAGCCGAGAGCGAGAGGCGCAGAGTGAGAAGAGAGAAGAGAGAGAGAGAGAGACTGGCTCATGTTGAGACTTGGTCTACTACCAGGTCATTGTTCTTTCTCAGCTCATGTTGACACTGTCTACTAACCATGCATGGTCTCGTCTCAGTCATGTTGGAGACTGTCATACTACCAGGTCATGTGTCTTCTCAGTCATGTGACACTGTCTACTACCCATGGCAATGTGTTCTTCTCCAGCATGTTGAGACTGGTCTACTACGGCAGGTTCATGTGTCTTCTCAGTCATGTTGACACTGGTCTACATACCAGGTCATGTGGTCTTCGTCAGTCATGTTGACACTGGGTCTACTACCATGGCATGTGGTCTTCTCAGTCCATGTTGAGGACTGGTCCTACCTACCAGGTCATGTGTTCTTCTCAGTCATGTCGGACCACTGGTCACTACCATGCATGTGTCTTCTCAGTCATGTTGACAGCTGTCTACTACCAGGTCATGTGTCTCTCAGTCCATGTGACACTGGTCTACTACCACGGTCATGGGTGTCTCTCTCAGTCATGTGACAGCTGTCTACACTACATGGCATGTGTCTTCTTCAGTCAGGTTTGACACTGCGTCTACTACCAGGTCTATGTGTCTCTCAGTCATGTCTGAGACTGGCTCTACTAACCAGAAGTCATGTGTCTTCCTCAGTCATGTTGACCACTCGGTCCTACTACCAGGTCATGTTGTCTTCTCAGTCAATTTGACACTGGTCTACTCCAGGTCATGTTGTCTCCGTTCATGTATGTTGACACTGGTCCTACTACCATCGGCATGTGTCTTCCAGTCATGTGAGACTGGTCTCTAACAGTCATGTGTCTTCTCAGTCCATGTTGACACTGGTCTACTACTGTCTGCTTTAGATGTATTGTTGTTCTGATATTAATATTGTTGTTGTAGTGTTGTAATGGTAATCCCATGTCCACTAATACTATTATTATTGGCTGTTGGTCCCACCATTTCTAGTTATATAATATAAATTATATATATATTTATATTATGTAAATTAACTATATTTGTTATTCTTCTATATGTATACTTGTGACCAATGTAAGAATAAGAACTTTGGCATGTCAAGTAAGTAATTGATTGTAAATTGAGGAGAGAAGGTACAAGGAGAGAGAGAGAGACAGACAGAGAGAGAAGGGATCTGTTGCATCCTTGTAGAAGCCTGGGTCTGTAACTTGTCAATGGTTAGGTTACGGGGGAACTCACAGCACAGTAGACTATATATTACAGACATTGACCTTTCTCTCTCAGCTCCATTCACGTCAAGCCACTAACACCTCTTGTCTGCAACACAGCCAAATGACGTTGTTCTCAAAAGAAAGACATGAAACCTCAGGACATTCACAACCCGTAAGCTGTAAAAACCATCAGACCAATTCATAGAGATGGCCCAAAAACAGCACCAGACAGAATACCAGAAAGGCAACGCATGTAACCCAAATAGTCCAAACACTACTCTAGATAAACTTTCTGGATAGCACATTCAACTCCCAGTAAAGAAGGCATCATTAGCAGTACAAAACATCAACTATATATTCAAGGCAAACGGCAAAAGAACACAATTGAAATGACTAAAAACAAAAAGAGACCAAGATGAAAACTGGTTTGATGCGCAGATTGTAAAAATTAGTAAGGGAAAAATCGTGAAGAACTATCCAAACCAAAAGCACCAAGAGACAAATAATGGTGATACACCTCATTACTGTGAGACTTTAAAAACTCTTATAAACATACACTCAGAACCAA
>NW_019946904.1:39187-41117 GCF_002910315.2 Salvelinus sp. IW2-2015 | reverse complement strand
GAGTCTCTCTGGGGAGAGAGAGGAGAGGAGGCCCTGCCTCTAAAATGAGTCTCTCTGGGGAGAGAGAGGAGGGGCGCCCTGCCTCTAAAATGAGTCTCTCTGGGGAGAGAGAGGAGAGGGGCCCTGCCTCTAAAATGAGTCTCTCTGGGGAACATGACACCAAAGCTAAGAGGTGAGATTACAATTTTGTTTAAGAATTTATGAAGAGCTTATATCCAAAACGCTATATCCATAATCTTTTCACATTTGTGTTTTTTCATCAGAAATGAAGTCTTCTGGGTACCTTCATGTGTGTGTAAAATATTACTTTTCTAAGATTCATAGATTTTAGTGTCTGATATTTTCTGAGCGGTGCAGAGACATTTATGTGTGCAGACTCGTTACATCTTCAGCTGTAAACACAACGTGATGTTGTCCGTCTGTGACCAAGAGAAAGTGGTTTTAGGTCAATTCCATCAAATTATTTAGTATTTTTCTTTCATTTTGGGGGCTGAACATCACAGAGAATATTGTTACATCACAGCGAATATTGTTACATCACAGCGAATATTGTTACATCACAGCTAGATGAAACTAATATTGATACATTCTCTACATTCTCCCGTTTCATTTGCGCTATAGAGCCCCACAGTGGAGGTGTTATAGTACCCATAACACCTAGCGGTCAAACAGGGAAATGGTTCCAATAGTTTTATAGAGCCCCACAGTGGAGGTGTTATAGTACCCATAACACCTAGTGGTCAAACAGGGAAATCGTTCCAATAGTTTTCCACCGTATATTTTGCCCCATTGGGAATTGTAGAAACACTTAAAATAAGGGCTGTGTAGGGTGGGGTGGTGCGGCGGTTCATCTGGGCAAATTTTGACATCAAATTTTGTCATCAAAGTCTGGCATTCTCTGAATGTATGGTGCTTTCAAGACAACTTGGAACTCTGAAAAAAGCAAAGTCGAAAAATGGCGTCATTGATCTTCAGGTCGGAGCCCTAGAAAAAGGCCAGAGTTCCCGACTTGGAATTTAGAGTTGGATGACGTATTCAAGACGTATTTTCTCAGTCGGAACTCGTTTTTTTCCGAGTTCCCAGTTGTCTTGAACACACTGAAGTCTGAGATTTCCACGTTTACAGTTGTTTTGAACTCAMCAGAAGTCACAGCATGGCCAATGTATTCAACCTTTTCTGGTCCATGGTGTTGCAGGTGAATGTTTATCCTTAAGCTTGGGAAAGACTTGGACACCCTCTCCACTGAATAGCAGGCTAGTGATTGCTTTGCAACGCTTGCAGTTACGCACTGATTCCCTCCAAACCACTCATTGTTGAATTTGCGATTTCCGACATGTATAATGTTTATGTCCAATGGCCGATAAGCACTGATTCGTTCTATCTATAATTTATCTTCATTTGACAAGGCTTGAAGAGGATTTGCCAGTAGATTGTTGACCTGATTCATGATGATGACTGCTAGCTTGCTAGCTAGGGTTTTGAAAGTAGGATTTTGATATGATCAGTCCAATCAAAGCTACTGTAGATATAACGTGATGTTCATTTTATCTGTGGCCAATGACCTTGAGCCTGTTGGATGGACACCTCTAATGTAACTCTATGGCAGCACCCAATGGGCTTAAATTTTCCAGCTCTCCCTGTAGATTTAGTGGTGACATAGTGTCTCCATGAGTGACAGAACACTGAGCCAATCATGACGCAACTATTTATTTATTATTTATTATTTGACTGAATAACAGGTTGCCAGTGTTCCAAAGCAGGAACCACTGATTGGCTGCTTGTTCTAATATCAAGATACCTGCTGGTACCTCTTAACTGGTTAGGACAGCTCATGGGGTTATTATCCAGATACCTGCTGGTACCTCTTAACTGGTTAGGACAGCTCATGAGGTTATTATACCTGCTGGTACCTCTTAACTGGTTAGGACAG
>NW_019946904.1:23731-34818 GCF_002910315.2 Salvelinus sp. IW2-2015 | reverse complement strand
GATAATAGTCTCATGAGCTGTCCTAATCAGTTAAGAGGTACCAGCAGGTATCTGGATAATAACTCATCAGCTGTCCTAACCAGTTAAGAGGTACCAGTAGGTATCTGGATAATAAGCCTCATCAGCTGTCCTAATCAGTTAAGAGGTCCAGCAGGTATCTGGATAATAACCTCATAGCTGTCCTAACCAGTTAAGAGGTACCAGCAGGTATCTGGATTAATAGTCTCAACAGCTGTCTAACCAGTTAAGAGGTACCAGCAGGTATCTGGATAATAGTCTCATCAGCTTGTCCTAACAGTTAAGAGGTACCAGTAGGTATCTGGATATAGTCCTCATCAGCTGTCCTAATCAGTTAAGAGGTACCAGCAGGTATCTGGATATAGCCTCATGAGCTGTCCTAACCAGTTAAGAGGTACCAGAGGTATCTGGATTATAGTCTCATCAAGCTGTCCTAACCAGTTAAGGGTACCAGCAGGTATCTGGATAATAGTCTCATAGCTGTCCTAACCAGTTAAAGAGGTACCAGTAGGTATCTGGATAATAGCTCATCAGCTGTCCTAATCAGTTAAGAGGTACCAGCAGGTATCTGGATAATAACCTCATCAGCTGTCCTAACCAGTTAAGAGGTACCAGCAGGTGTCTGGATAATAGCCTCCATGAAGCTGTCCTAACCAGTTAAGAGGTACCAGCAGGTATCTGGATAATAAGCCTCATGAGCTGTCCTAACCAGTTAAGAGGTACCAGCAGGTTAATACCTCATGAGCTGTCCTAACCAGTTAGAAGGTAACCAGCAGGTATTCTGGATAATAACCCATGAGCTCCTAACCAGTTAAGAGGTACCAGCAGGTATCTGGATAAAACCTCATGAGCTGTCCTAACCAGTTAGAAGGGACCAGCAGGTATAATAACCTCATGAAGCTGTCCTAACCAGTTAAGAGGGACCAGCAGGTATCTGGATAATGAACTCATGAGCTGTCCTAACCAGTTAAGAGGTACCAGCAGGTATAATAACCTCATGAGCTGTCCTAACCAGTTAAGAGGTACCAGCAGGTGTCTGGATAATAGCCTCTCAGCTGTCCTAACCAAGTTAAGAGGTACCAGCAGGTATAATAACCTCATGAGCTGTCCTAACCAGTTAAGAGGTACCAGCAGGTATCTGGATAATAGACCTCATGAGCTGTCCTAACCAGTTAAGAGGTACCAGCAGGTATAATATCCTCATGAGCTGTCCTAACCAGTTAAGAGGGACCAGCAGGTATCTGGATAATAGCCTCAATGAGCTGTCCTAACCAGTTAAGAGGTACCAGCAGGTATAATAGCCTCATGAGCTGTCCTAACCAGTTAAGAGGTACCAGCAGGTATCTGGATAATAGCTCATCAGCTGTAAGAGGTACCAGCAGGTATCTGGATAATACCTCATGAGCTGTAAGAGGTACCAGCAGGTATCTGGATAATAGCCCTCATGAGCTGTCCTAACCAGTTAAATGAACATCACGTTATATCTACCGTGGCTTTGATTGGACTGATCATATCAACATCCTATTTCAAAATCGTTGCAAAGCAAAATCACCAGCCTGCTTATTCAGTGAGAGGGGGTGGTCCAAGTCTTTTCCAAGCTTAAGGATAAACATTCACCTGCAACACCATGGACCAGAAAAGGTTGAATACATTGGCCATGCTGGTGACTTCTGCTGTGTTCAAAAACGACTGGAAACTGGGAAATCTCAGACTTCAGTATGTTCAAGACAACTGGGAACACGGGAAAACAAATAGCTCCGACTGAGAAAATACGTCTTGAATTGGCTCATTAACTCTAAAATTCCAAGTCGGGAACCCTGGCCTTTTTCTAAAGCTCCGACCTGAAGATCAATCATTTTTCGACTTTGCTTTTTTCAGAGTTCCAAGTTGTCTTAAATGCACCATAAATCCAGAAAATGCCAATTTTGATGTCAAATTTGGATGACAAAATTTGCCCACAAGAACCGTCGCGCCACCCCACCCAGCCCTTATTTTCAGTGTTTCCTACAATTCCCAATGGGACAAAAATGTATGGTGGAAAAACTATTGGAACCAGTTTCCTGTTTGACCGCTAGGTTTTATGGGTACTATAACACCTCACTGTGGGGCTCTATAAAACTATTGGAACATTTCCCTGTTTGACACTAAGGTTTTATGGGTACTATAAAACCTCCACTGTGGGGCTCTATAAAAATATTGGAACCATTTCCCTGTTTGACCACTAGGGTGTTATGGGTATTATTATTATCCAGATACCTGCTGGTACCTCTTAACTGGTTAGGACAGCTCATGAGACTATTATCCAGATACCTGCTGGTACCTCTTAACTGGTTAGGACAGCTGATGAGGTTATTATCCAGATACCTGCTGGTACCTCTTAACTGGTTAGGACAGCTCATGAGACTATTATCCAGATACCTGCTGGTACCTCTTAACTGGGTAGCCCTCTGTGTCCAAGGACCGAACTATTGAATATTATTTTCGGGCGCCTCAAGTAGTCTGGACACATTCCGTTTTTAACATTGCTTTTTTTTAAATGAAAACTAGTTCATTGCATCCGCCATGGAGCCCAGTTTCATAATATTATGTTATATCCTAGGTTGGGAAGTTATAGCAAAAAACAGTCCTTATTTTAGGTCTTTTTTCATCCTGCCAGCTCATATTAGTTTAATTGAGCACGGTGGCACCAACTCACCTTCTGAACATTCTACTCCTTCTCCCATTGTTCTGTCACAATGTCAGCTTCGCTATTGTTATCAATAAGACCTACCTGCTTTAACATTGTAGGTTAACCTTAATGATTATTATTATTATTATTGCTGGTACAGCTACTTGGTACGCACGCCTGGGTACACACATGTCCCTGCCCTCTTTTTCAAGAGGTGGCCGATTTAAACAGCCTGAAAAAAACACATTTTTAAGAAATAACACTTTTTTGACAACTTGTTGTTTCTAAATGGCTGCTGGGCAATTTTATATCCATCAAAATCTTTGTTTGTAGGCATCGGATTGAGAAAAATGCTGAGCAGGTTCACTGAGTTGCAAACCAAATGGATAGGTCTAGCTAACTGATTTGTAGATCTGACGCAGTTGTTACCTCAGATTATGAGCCTAGCAGGTGTCGTAATGAGTTGTGTAGTACCCACAGAAGACCACAGGGAGGCGCAAGAGAGCTATAAACTATGATTTTTTTTGCCTTAACCTAACAATCAATCAAATGTATTTATGAAGCCCTTTTTACATCAGCAGATGTCACAAAGTGCTCTACAGAAACTCTAACCCTACATATTACCTATTACCCATATTACTTTTATTATTTATTATTATTATTATTAATAATTATTATATTATTATTATTATATATTATTATTATATTAATTATAGTATTATTATTACATTATTATATATTATTATTATATTAATTATATTATTATTATATATATATTATTATTATATTAATTATAGTATTATTATTATATTATTATATATTATTATTATATTAATTATATTATTATTATATATATATTATTATTATATTAATTATAGTATTATTATTATATATTATTATTATATTAATTATATTATTATTATATATATATTATTATTATTATTTATAGGTTATTGACATCTTCTTCACTGGGCAGAGGTGTAATCCTATCCACTTCCGGCGCCGACAAAGATGGACGCCTCGCTTCGCGTTCCTAGGAAACTATGCAGTATTTAGTTTTTTTTATGTGTTATTCCTTACATTGGTACCCCAGGTAATCTTAGGTTTCCTTACATACAGTCGGGAGGAACTACTGAATATAAGAGCAACGTCAACTCACCATCGTTACAACCAGGAATATGACTTTCCCGAAGCAGATCCTGTGTTTTGCCTTCCACCCAGGACAATGGATCTGATCCCAGCCGGCGACCCTATGCGACGCCGTAAAAGGGACAAACGAAGCGGTCTTCTGGTCAGGCTCCGGAGACGGGCACATCGCGCACCCTATTACTAAACAATTTTAGTAATAATATTATGTTAGTAAATACAAGTATATTACCAAACAGCATTTTGATTATTTTGTTTAGTTATTTTATTATATTTATTATTGCAAGGCAGAACACCTGATGAACAAGCCACATTAGTTTTATTTTTCAAATGTGGTTTGAACTGGGTGACCTGGAAACCTCTACGTGAAAGTCCAGCAATTCGCGTGAGATAGGTGGGGCAGGTTTGAGATCTAAGGAATAAACAAGAAAAATACACTTTATTTCTCAGCTGCCTCAACAATGTCTGTAAGTAAATTAATAACTTTTAATTGCTAAATATTTCCAATAGATGGCAGCATAAGACCATGAAGCATCAGTTATAGGCTTGACATCAGGCTACAAGCAGCAATATGATTGACATAAAATAGCATGCAACCACAGACTGTATGTCCCATGATTTTCTAAAATGGTCACTCATTACTTTAGTTAGCTATATATCTCATATTAGGGTTGTGTTGCTTTTGGGAGAGAAAAAATATAGTGATTATAGCAGGTATTGAACACCGGGTAAATAATCACTAGTCAGAGCCTCAACCTCAGTAAACATTCATTATAAAAAACATCTTAATATCTGATATTGCGAGTAAACAACCTCGGAATAGAAAAGACAAGAGTGCGTCTTCCAGCCCACCAATAAATTACATCATTCAACCCTCCTGGTTAGTAAATGTACCTCAACATGCCCCTGAATTCTCTGAGAGTGAGGCAGATATATCTCATTACTGTGTAAAACCTAGCAGTACTGCAGATATAGCATTTGGAAAAAAACATGATTATTTTTCTCTCTGAAATGAAAACATCAAGTGATAGATTTTAAACAACTACATGTCTGTCATTGAAGAATCCCATGTCATGATTAGATAGTGAAAAAACACCAATCTCTTTCAAAATGTCTGTAAACAATAAAAGCTAATTTACTAACATTTCTAAAAAAGTGATATATAGCATTTTGGAATGAAACTCTTCTTATATTTCCCATCTGAGCTCAGAGTAGATGAGAGATGTAATGTTTGTCTCTGTTGTTGTTGAAGACAATCAAGCAGGAGAGGACCAGGCCTCCCCTGTACCCAGCTGTGTGTTCCATGAAGAGTGGACCTGTCTATGAATCTTCCTATATTCTTTAGAGGAGGGAGACTTTTTCTTACTGAACAAAGGTAAGAAGAACTCATGGTCATTGAATCAGTTGAGTTAAACAACACTGTCTCATAAGTTCATTTCTCCTCTCCCATTTTCCCATTAATTTTGTTGTTTTTCATTAAATCCATAGGCGTAGATCACATGACCTGGTTACGACAGACAGTTGTTGTTCATTAACCTCAGTCCTCTGAACCACGAACTCATGTGTGTATCTAATACACCCATAAAACAAAGACCACTCTCCTCTCCTGTGTAGTGTGAGTTGTGGTATGGTGTGTGTGTGTGTGTTGTGGTGTGTGTGGTGGTATGGTTGCCCAGTTGGTGTAGGTGCCTCGAGTCTACGTGTGCTGTTTTGCTGCATTTCGCCTGGCAGTGGGTAACAGTGAGAGGACTGACTTGCTAATTCCTGCTCCTAGATCCTTCGTTGCACAATTTACCAATACAGTGCACGATCTATTCTTCCTACATCTGCTATCTCCTACTCCGAGATGGTACTCCTAGTAGCTGCTCAGACTAACCTGGTACCCTGCACACAGACTCAATAACTGGATACTCCTAATATAGTCAGCGTACATATATTAAAACCTTCAAGCTAACCTAGTGTACCCACTGCACAAATTGATAACGGTCCTGTATGTATGTTAATAGAGTACTCGCCTACTTTATAGTTCTCACTAATTAACCTCAAGACTAGCCATGGTTACCCTGACACATGACTCTCTAGTACTTTGTCACTCACCGTATAGTACTCATTCATACCATCAACTACCTGGTTACCCTGCCACATTGACTCAGTAGCTGGTATCCTCATATAGTCTCACATTGATTACCTCAAACTAGCCTGGTACCTGCACATTGACCTAGTCTGTTCCCGACCTTATGTCTTTTTACCTCAACTACTGTGTACCCCTGCACATTGACTCAGTACTGGTACTCCTATAGCTCATTATTATACCTCAACTACCGTTGGTACCCTGCCACATTGACTCAGTACTGGTACTCCTTATAGTTACTCATATTTACCTAACACTACCTGTTACCCTGCGCACATTGACTCAGTACTGGTACTTCCTTATAGTCTCATTATTACCTCAACTACCTGCGTACCCCACTTCGACCACATCCTACTTGGTACTCCTAAGGGTCTTTTACCCGACACTCACACTTGGCAAACCTACGCTGCCACATTGACTCAGTACTCGGTACATCACTTAGTAGATCTCATTCCAGTATTACCTCAACTACTGGTACCCTGCACCGTGACTCAGTACTGGTACTCTCCTTATAGGTCTCATTATTACGCTACCAACTACCTGGGTACCCACGTCACATTCGACTCATAGTTACAATAGGATACTATCATTCTTCTTGGATATGTTCTCAGATTATCTCACAGCGTCAACTACCTGGTACCGCTCCATATTGGATGCACATTGAGTACTACTCATAGCTGCACGTTATTCCTCAAACTACCTGGGTTACCCATGACATTACTACTCTGGACCTGTATAGCCTATATTACTCAATACTGTAGCCTACATACCATATGGGTACTCCTATGTCTATTCCAACTATGACTATTGATCAGTCTGACCGTAGGCCTGCCACAGTTACTGGGTACTTCCTTATTAGTCTCCATCGTATTACCTCAAACTACCTGTACCCCTGCACATTGACTCAGTACTTGGTACTCCTTATAGTCTCATTATTACCTCAACACTTACCTGGTACCCTTGCACATTTGACTCAGTACTGGTACTCCTTATAGCCTCATTATTACCTCAACTACCTCGGTTACCCTGCACATTGACTCCAGTACTGGTACTCCTTATAGTCTTATTATTAAGGTCGGTCAACATTTGAGAGTGAGGCAGATATATAGCATTTTGCGGGAAAAACATGATTATTTGTATCTGAAAATAAAACATCAAGTGATTTTTAAACAAATACATGTCTGTCATTGAACAATCCCATGCTGTGATTAGATCGTGGAAAAACACACCAATCTCTTTAAGAAATGCTTTAAACAATAAAAGCTAATTTACTAACATTTCTGAAAAGTGATATATAGCATTTTTGGAATGAAACTCTTCTTATGTTTTCCCCAATCTGAGCTCAGAGTAGATGGAGAGATGTAATGTTTGTCTCTGTTGTGTTGAAGACCAATCAAGCAGGAGAGACCAGCCTCCCCTGTACCCAGCTGTGTGTCCATGAAGAGTGACTGGTCTATGGGACTACCTCTACACTTTAGAGAGGGAGACTTTTCTACTGAACAAAGGTAAGAAGAACTCATGGGTCATGGTCAGTGAGTAAACAACACTGTCTCTAGTCATTTTCTCCTCTCCCCATTTTCCCATTTATTTTTGGTGTTCTTAAATCCATAGGCTAATCCTTCTGTCCATTTTCATAGTCCTAAAACGATATTAAACAAACACAACATTCCCTCCCTGTGTGTGTGTTGTGTGTGTTGTGTTGTTGTGTGTGTGTGTGTGTGTGCACTCCCTGGATGAGGAGATGTAATCTCTATCCTGTCTGCCTAGTCACCTACATGTACACTACTTTTCAAAAGTTTGGAAAGTCCATGTTTTTTCATAGAAAAGCAAAAAAATTGTCCATTAAATAACATCAAATTGATCAGAAATACAGTGTAGACATTGTTAATGACTATTGTAGCTGGAAAACACAGATTTTTTAATGGAATATTTACATAGGCTTTACAGAGGCCCATTATCAGCAACCATCACTCTGTGTTCCAATGGCACGTTGTGTTAGCTAATCCAAGTTTATAATTTTAAAAGGGTAATTGTGTCAGGTTTTGGCCAAGACTGTTCGGGGTTTTGGTCACTAGATGTCCCCATTGCACCTTTTTTGTACCTTTTGTTTTTCTTGCTCTAATTATTGTTTGCACCTGTAGGTCATTCCCTTGTTAGTATTTAAACCCTGTGTGTTCCTCAGTTCCTTGTCCAGTGTTTGTAAGTTAGCACCCAGCCCAGCCCAAGCCTTGTTTTATATAGATATTTCTCTTGTTGGATTTTTCCAGAGGTTCTCTGGTTTAGTTCTTGTGTATTATTTGAGTAGTCTTTTGAGGTTTGTTTTTCCCTGCTGTTTTTACCACTTTGTGGAGTTTCTTTTGTATTTTGGAGGATTTCCATTTTGTGCCTCTTGGCTTTATTTTTGGACATTGTGGATTTAGTTTCTTTGCCTGAAGATTTTGTTCTTTAATTAAACCACCATCTCTAGTACTGCTGTGTCTGCCTCATCTTCTGGGTTCTGACGATTATTAGTGACTGTTTCTCGCACCGGGTCCTGACAAATTGATCATTAGAAAATCCTTTTGCAATTGTGTTAGCACAGCTGGAATCGTTTGTTCTGATTAAAGAAGCAATAAAACTGGCCTTCTTTAGACAAATTGAGTATCTAGAACATTAGTATCTGTGGGTTTGATTACAGGCTCAAAATGGCCAGAAACAAAGTACTTTCTTCTGAAACTCGTCAATCTTTTCTTGTTCTTAGAAATTAAGGCCATTCGAGAAATTGCTAAGAAACTGAAGATCTCAGACAACGCTGTGTACTACTCCTTTCACAGAACAGCGCAAACTGGCCCTAACCAGCATAGAAAGAGGAGTTGGAGGCCCCGGTGCACAACTGAGCAAGAGGAAAAGTACATGAGAGTGTCTAGTTTGAGAAACAGACACACCTCACAAGTCCTCAACTGGCAGCTACATTGAATAGTAACCACAAACCACCAGTCTCAACGTCAACAGTGAAGAGGCAACTCCGGGATGCTGGCCTTCTAGGAAGAATTCCTCTGTCCAGTGTCTGTGTTCTTTTGCCCATCTTAATATTTTATTTTATTGGCCAGTCTGAGATATGGCTTTTTCTTTGCAACTCTGCCTAGAAGGCCAGAATCCCAGAGTTTACTCTTCACTGTTGACGCTGAGACTGGTGTTTTGCGGTTAAAGTATAACATTTAAATTAATAAATAAAAAAAGAATGTAAGTATTTATGAACAGTAATTGATTCTAATGGACAGAGTAAGATAATTAATATCTGTAATGAGATATTACTAGTTAGTAGAACTGCTACTTGAGCTGAGTTGCTGACAGACAGCAGTTTTCAAAGTGTAAACTAATCATTAGGCCGACATGTTATCAGTAAAACGTCTGGTAAAGATGGTGGAGGGGCTTTTACATTATATGGTTTTATGTTTATCTCAGGGTTTCTCAATCTTTTTGTTCTTACCAGCACTTACACACCTGATTCAACTAATCATCAAATATTTTAAGACAGTTTAATATTTGAGGCATACAAATGGTGTGGATCCTGCAGGGTGGGGACTATCGGGTGTTATGTATATATGAGCAGTTATTGAATCACTCTTCACCATCTGTCAGTCCGACGGACGATCTGGGTTTGGCGGATGCCAGGAGATAACTGTCTCGAATGCATAGTGCCAACTGTAAAGTTTGGTTGGAGGAGGATAATGGTCTGGTGCTGTTTTTCATGGTTCGGGCTATGCCCTCTAGTTCTAGTGAAGAGAAATCTTAACGCTACATCATAAAATGACATTCTAGACGATTCTGTGCTTCTTTGTGGCAACAGTTTGGGAAGCCCTTTCCTGTTTCAGCATGACAATGCCGTGTACAAAGCCGAGGTCCAATAAAGAAATGGCTTGTCGAGATTGTATGGAAGAACTTAACTGCCCTTCACAGAGCCCTGACCTCAACCCCATCAAACACCTTTGGGATGAATTGGAACGCCGACTGCGAGCCAGGCCTAATCACCCACATCAGTGCCCGACCTCACTAATGCTCTGGTGGCTGAATGGAAGCAAGTCCCCGCAGCAATGTTCCAACATCTAGTGAAAAGTCTTCCCGGAGTACCTTTTATATTTTAACAACTTTTACTTCACTGCATGAAGAAAAATTATGTAATTTTTACTCCGTACATTTTCTCTGACACCCAAAAGTACTCGTTACATTTTGAATGCTTAGCATGACAACAAAATGGTTTAATTCACACACTTTATAGAAGAACATCCCTGGTCATCCCTACTGCCTCTGATCTGGCAGATCTCACTAAACACAAATGCTTTGTTTTAAATGATGTCTGAGTGTTGGAGTGTGACCCTGGCTATATGTAAATTAAATAACAAGAAAATTATGCCATCTGGTTTGCTTAATATAAGGAATTTTTAATTATTACTACTTTACTTTTACTTTCGATACCTAAATATATTTAAAACCAAATACTTTTAGACTTTTACTGAAGTAGTATTTTACTGTGTGACTTTCACTTTTACTTGAGTCATGTTCTATGAAGGAATCTTTCCTTTTACTCCAGTTTGAGAATGAGTTCTGTTTCCACCACTGTTCTAAAGGTTCCATATGAGACACAGTTTCAACAGACATTCTGGAACTGCGACGGCTACAAAGTTACTTTACATTTCATATCGAAATAAAAGTAACGGTCACTGGTGAATTAGTTTTGCATTGCCCGGCTCCCGGGTGAGCAGAGTTTACGCATTTTACACCATTCCATTGGTCCTTAAAATAAATGTCCACTATCATCTGTAGCACCGGGCCATGCAAAACAACTTCCCCCTGTCGCAGCGCACTGAGACACAGAGTCCTAAACCCAGAGGCATTTACAACAGAAGGTGGCGCTAACAGTCAGTTTCATTCAACAGGCAGTACATCATGACTTTGTACCTAATCTTGCTTCAGTTTTTTTTATTATAGTCCTTCTTCAAGACATCTCTCTTATGTTATTTGCTAAACATATAATTTACTCCAAAATGACTCTGTTTTTTTTTCTCCAAAATGTGAGTTACTGTTGGACTTTAATAATTGTTAACAGGCCTACAAACCCAAAAGGTTTTAATTTGAGAATGTTAA
>NW_019946904.1:14478-21243 GCF_002910315.2 Salvelinus sp. IW2-2015 | reverse complement strand
AATGTTGGTTGTGATTTAACACATGACAACTTAAACAGAGATCCAACATGTTGGTGTGGTTAACACACTGACAACTAAACAGAGATCCAACATTGTGGTTGTGGTTAACACAGTGACAACTAAACAGAGATCCAGCATGTTGTTGTGGTTAACACAGTGACAACTAAACAGAGATCCAGCATGTTGTTGTGGTTAACACAGTGACAACTAACAGAGATCCAACATTTGGTTGTGGTAACACGATGACAACTAAACAGAGATCAGCATGTTGGTTGTGGTTAACAACAGTGAGCAAACTAAACAGAGATCCAGCATGTTGGTTTGGTGTTAACACAGTGACAACTAAACAGAGATCCAGCATGTTGGTTGTGGTTAACACAGTGACAACTAAACAGAGATCCAGCATGTTGGTTTGGTTAACACAGTGACAACTAAACAGAGAATCCAGCATGTTGGTTGTGGTTAACACGTAGTGACAACTAACAGTCAACGTGATAAAAGTGACACAATTGATTGTTCTTATTTATCATTATCTCATTGAGAAATAAAACATTTACTAACAGACATAAAAACAGTCAGGTGATTTAAACCATCACATGAATATGTAGTCATGACATCTCTTCTCCATGGTAAACTGTTCAGGTAGTTATAGACAGTGCAGCAACACAAGGCCATGACTCACACTTATTTGCATTAATTAAAAGTAAGATATTTATTGTCTTTCAAGCTGTTATTTTCTAAATGTATCTGAGAATGTAGACAGAAGGGCAAAATGACATGATTGATCTGAGGGGAAATCATGATCCATTCAGAAAGTTTTTTTGCATCAAGTAAGAGATTTTATATTATGTAAAGTAGGCTAGGTTATAATGTATAGTAGTGGTTGTTAGTGATATGTAGATGTTATATTATGTAAAGTAGACTAGGTTATAATGTATAGTAGTGGGTTGTTAGTGATATGTAGATGTTATTTATGTAAAGTAGACTAGGTTATAAGTTATAGTAGTGGGTTGTTAGTGATATGTAGATGTTATATTGGATCTCTGTTTAGTTGTCACTGTGTTAACCACAACCAACATGCTGGATCTCTGTTTAGTTGTCACTGTGTTAACCACAACCAACATGCTGGATCTCTGTTTAGGGGTCGAGTGCTCTAAAATGAGTCTCTCTGGGGAGAGAGAGGATGGGGGCCCTGCCTCTAAAATGAGTCTCTCTGGGGAGAGAGAGGAGGGGGGCCCTGCCTCTAAAAGGAGTCGCTCTGGGGAGAGAGAGGAGGGGGGCCCTGCCTCTAAAAGGAGTCGCTCTGGGGAACATGACACCAAAGCAAAGAGGTGAGATGGCAATTTTGTTTAATAATTTTTAAGAGTTTATTACCAAAACGCTATATCCACAATTTTTTCACATTCGTTTCTTTCATCAGAAATGATTGCTTATGGGTAACCTTCTATATTACTGTTCTCAGATTATTTATTAATAGACTTTAGATGTGTATTTTTTTGTTTTGCTAAACTCTGTGTATCCATTGTTTATCAGGAATTTAAAGTTTGTATCCTGTATATTTGACTGTGATATGTGGTTGTCTCACCTAGCTATTTTAAGATACCAGATCTTAATTTGACCCAGCTACCTACAGCAGGAAAATAATCCTGCAGAAACAGGAATTGTGAATTATTACTTGGATTATAATTCATAAAAAATAATTGTAGGGGTACATTTTTCATCAGGGCAAATCAAGTTTGACATTTTTTATGTGGAAATTACAAACTATAGAAGCCTTTTTAAAGCTTGAATATACTACAATAGGGCAAACGTATTCTAAGTAACTCTGGGCCCGGTTTCCCGTAGCGATGGAGTTTAGGGTTACCAGGGTTTTAAGTGTATCTTTCCTACAACAGCTGAAGATGTAACATGCATTTCCCACGCACCACGCAGAGAGAACGGTCACTAACTGCGTCGTTGGAGCCGGTCGATATTTAGAGGTTCAAAAGAAAGGGAGCGCAGCTCTCAGATCAGCTTTCGCCATTCAAATCTTTCCTTAACATTATAATTAGTTCACAATACTGATGACGGATCAGCTCCTAGAGAGAAATATTATCACCTATGGCTGCAAATATTGATGTGTCTTATTCTAATGCTTACCAATAAAAATGCACTGCATCACAGATTTGGCACATCATTGCGCACATGTTAGGCTACACATCATAATATATATTGAGACAAATTACAGAACGTAGTCTACAAGTGGCAAAATACAACTCGATTGAACATAAAACGTATTTCAATATGATTGTAATAGGTGTTGTGTCTTTACTATCATTCAATTGAAGACTTAGTTTTTATCAAAGATTCTCTGTAATTAGTTATTACATGATCAACTGATTAATCATGTAACTGTAATTAAATAGGAAGTCGGGGCACCAAGGAAAATATTCAGATTACAAAGTTATAATTTCCTAAAATAACTTTTCAGATATTTTCATATCTGATCCATAGTCTTCTGATTAATGAATTATTTACTTTACCTCACGTTAGTCTCATTCCAAACGTCGTAAATTGTTGGTTATATGCACGAACCCAGTCTTCACTATGAGTCATCCATACATCAATTGTCTTAAATAATTTATTTATTACTAACTAAGTAATTCACAGAAATACATAAACAAAACAACAAAGTAAATATGGTTACAAGAAATGATAGGAGAATGTGCCCTAGTGGGCTAAACCGGCATGGCGGCTTGTTAGACAAAAGGGAAGTGGGGGTCGACTAAGAAGTCACTACAGAGTTAATAATTATATTAATTGACATGCTAATCCTTTACACATGAACGCTCACTCATTCGGGAACAATTGCAATCAATATATATATTTACGCTCAGTGTGTCGTCTTGAACGCTGTTGAAAAGTTTGTTTCATTTGTAGAATTGTCCGTCCTCTCTCTCTCTCTCTCTCTCTCTCTCTCTCTCTCTCTCTCTCTCTCTCTCTCTCTCTGTCGTGGTTATAGAAGATAGTTCAGAGTGACATTCCTTCATGTTGTTGTAGAATGGATGTTTCGGCGGTTGTCATTCTTCGCGTTCAATGATACTGAATTCCTAGCTGCAGACTAGTAATTAATATCAAAGACTTGTTCTTATTCTGTCGTTATCGGTAGTCTAAGAGTTTAACCACGTGGTATGGTTAAAAGATTCAGCAATGGTCTACAACCTTTGTCCTCCCGTGATTGAGAGAAACATGGTCTCGTGATCATTTCTCAAAGTTGGGTTTTATTCGGAATTGCAGAAAAGGGGCTGTCCCAGGATACCTGACCCTAACTGGGCTCAGGGGTGGTCCTCTGATTTAGTTCAACTCAAAAGGGAATTGGAGTTTCCTTCATTAAACAGTCCAAAATCACAATTTTACCAACAGTATCATACTCACTCATTCATCTTATACAACAATTAGATGTCAACCTCATATCTGAGGCTATTATATAAACAGTGTTATGGTAATGTGGCCACACCGTCTCCCATGAGCTTCCCCAAGTTGTAACAAAAGGACCAGTTTGTAGCTGGACTTTTCTCTGATCTTTTATACCTTCTCCTGAACATGAAATTTGTTCGGACCTCAAGTTCTGTGAGGTGGAAGAAATTCCTTTGTTCTCTATGAAAATTCACTCTGTCTCTTACACTGTGTGGCCATGAGGCAGGGTCTTCTCCTCAGGAATGTACGACCTCTCTCTGACCACAGCAGTCTGGTTGTAGAAGCAGAGAGCGGGGGATGGTGCTCGCTGTACCCAAAGAGGGCAACGTCATGACATAGGCCTAAAGCCTACTGGTTATATTTTAATGCTCATCTCAGTTTTCATTTGAATCATCTTTTTATATGTAGCTTGTTTGAATCAATTGCAAAGACATCGGCAACTTTGTATTTGTAGACAACTTTGTTCTGAAGTTATCGGCGTTCACCTCTTACGAAGGTTCTAATGATGAACCTAGCTTTAAGATGCTCCAAAAAGTTTGGACCCATTCCAGAATATAAGTAATTGTGTCCAAACGTTTGACTGGTACTGTACTGTATATATATTAACATGTAGTTATTTGTTCCAGTTGACTGGTACTGTATATGTATTAACATGTAGTTATTTGTTCCAGCTTGACTGGTACTGTATATATATTAACATGTTTTATTTGTTCCAGTTGACTGGTACTGTATATGTATTAACATGTAGTTTATTTGTTCCAGTTGACTGGTACTGTTATATGTATTAACATGTAGTTATTTGTTCCAGTTGACTGGTACTGTATATATATTAACATGTGTTATTTGTTCCAGTTGACTGGTACTGTATAATATTAACAGTAGTTTTTGTTCCAGTTGACTGGTACTGTACTGTATATGTATTAACATGTAGTTTATTTTGTTCCAGTTTGACTGTACTGTATATATATTAACATGTAGTTATTTGTTTCTGCCATTGACTGGTACTGTACTGTTATATATTAAACATGTAGTTATTTGTTCCAGTTGACTGGTAATGTACTGTATATATATTAACATGTAGTTATTTGTTCCAGTTGACTGGTATTACTGTATATCTATTAACATGTAGTTTATTTGTTCCAGTTGACTGGTACTGGGTAGTGTAATATATATTGCATGTATTATTTTGTTCCAGTTGACTGGTTACTGATATATATTTAATGTAGTTATTTGTTCAGTTGACTGGTACTGTAATATATTAACATGTAGTTTATTTGTTCCAGTTGACGGTACTGTATATTATTAAATGTAGTTATGTGTTCCAGTTGAGCTGGTACTGAATATGTATTAACATGTAGTTATTTGTTCCATTTGACTGGTACTGTAGTACTATTAACATGTAGTTATTTGTTCCAGTTGACTGGTACTGTATATGTATTCAACATGTAGTTTATTTGTGTTCCAGTTGACTGGTACTGTATATATATTAACATGTAGTTATTTGTTCAGTTGACTGGTACTGTATATATATTAACATGTAGTTATTTGTTCCAGTTGACTTGGTACTGTATATGTATTAACATGTAGTTATTTGTTCCAGTTGACTGGTACTGTATATATATTACATGTAGTTTTTGTTCCAGTTGGCTGTACTGTACTGTATATCTAATAACATGTAGTTATTTGTTCATTTGACTGGTACTGTATATATATTAACATGTAGTTATTTGTTCCAGTTGGCTGGTACTGTACTGTATATATATTAACATGTGTTATTTGTTCAGTTGACTGGTACTGTATATATATTAACCTGTAGTTTTGTTTTCCATTTGATGGTACTGTACTGATATATATTTAAATGTAGTTATTTGTTCCCAGTTGACTGGTACTGTTATCTATTAACATGTAGTTATTTGTTCCAGTGACTGGTTACTGTATATATATTAACATGTAGTTATTTGTTCCAGTTGACTGGTTACTTGTATATATATACATGTAGTTATCTTGTTCCAGTTGAACGGTACTGTATAATATAATACATGTAGTTATTGTTCCATTGACTGGTCTGTATATATATTACACAAGTAAGTTATTTGTTCCAGTTGGATCGGTACTGTATATATATAACATTAGTTTATTTGTTCCAGTTGCTGGTACGACTGTATATATATTAACATGTATTAATTTGTTCCAGTTGACTGGTATGTATATATATTACACTGTAGTGTATTGTCTCAGTGACTGCGTACTGTACTGTTATATATGATACATGTAGTTTATTTGTTCCAGTTGACGGTACTGATATATATTAACAATGTAGTTATTTGTTCAGTTGACTGGTATGTAATATCTATTACCATGTAGTTATTTGTTCCAGTGATGGTACGTATATATATTAAACATGTAGTTATTGTTCCAGTTGACTGGTACTGTATATATATTAACATGTAGTTATTTGTTCCAGTTGACTGGTATGTACTGTATATAATTAACATGTAGTATGTGTTCCAGTGACTCGTACTGTATATATACTTAACATGTAGTTTTTGTTCCAGTTGACTGGTTACTGTATATATTAACATGTAGTTATTTTTCCATTTGACTGTACTTGTATATATCTATACCTGTATTATTTTGGTTCCAGTTGCTGGTATGTATATATATTAACATGTAGTTATTTGTTCCAGTTGACTGGTACTGTATATATATTACATGTAGTTATTTGTTCCAGTTGACTGGTACTTATATATATTAACATGTAGTTATTTGTTCCAGTTGACTGGTACTGTATATCTATTAACTGTAGTTATTTGTTCCATTTGACTGGTACTGTATATATATTAACATGTAGTTATTTGTTCAGTTGACTTACTGTATAATGTATAACATGTAGTTATTGTCCAGTTGACTGGTATGTACTTAATATGTATTAAACATGGTGTTATTTGTTCCAGTTGACTGGTACTGTATATCTAATTAACATGTAGTTATTTGTTCCAGTTGACTGGTACTGTATATAGATTAACATGTAGTTATTTGTTCCAGTTGACTGGTACTGTATATATATAACACTGTAGTTATTTGTTCCAGTTGACTGGTACTGTATATATATTAACATGTAGTTATTTTTTCCAGTTTGACTGGTACGTATATATATTAACATGTAGTTAATTTGTTCCAGTTGACTGTACTGTATATATATTAACATGTAGTTATTGTTCCAGTTGACTGTACTGTATATGTATAACATGTACGTTATTTGTTCCCAGTTTGACTGGTACTGTAACTGCTATATGCTATTAACATGTA
>NW_019946904.1:0-8724 GCF_002910315.2 Salvelinus sp. IW2-2015 | reverse complement strand
GATAAAACCTACAGTACTACTGATTTCACTGAGAGTGAGGCAGATATATATTATTACTGTATAAAACCTAGCAGTACTACTGATTTTCTCTGAGAGTGAGGCAGATATATATTAATTCTGTGTAAAACCTAGCAGTACTACTGATTTCACTGAGAGTGAGGCAATATACAACATTTTGCAATAAAACATTATTATTTGTCTCTCTGAAATGAAACCATCAAGTGAAAGATTTTTAAACAAATACATGTCTGTCACTGAACAACCCCATGCCATGATTAGATAGGAAAAAAACACACCAATCTCTTTCGTAATTTCTTTAAACAATAAAAGCTAATTTACGAACATTTCTTGAAAGTGATATATAGCGTTTTGAATGAAACTTTTCTTTATGTTTCCCCATCAGAGCTCAGATTAGATGAGAGATGTAATGTTTGTCTCTGTTATGTTGAAGCCCAATCAAGCAGAGAGACCAGCCTCCCCTGTTCCCAGCTGTGTGTCCATGAAGAGTGACTGGTCTATGGATCCCCTAGAAACTTTAGAGAGAGAGACTTTTCTACTGAACAAAGGTAGAAAAACTCATGGGTCATGGTCAGTGAGTTAAACAACACTGTCTTTAGTCATTTCTCTCCCATTTCCCCATTTATTTTTGTTGCTTTCATAATCCATAGGCTAATCATTTTGTCCATTTTCATAGTCCTGAAACAATATTAAACAAACACAACATTCCCTGTGCTGTGTGTGTGTGTGTGTGTGTTGTGTGTGTGTGTGTGTGTGTGTGTGTGTGTGTGGTGTACTCCCTGGATGAGGAGATGTAATCTCATGTTTTGTCCACAGAAACCAACAGGAGAGATCAGAGTCAGAGATTCTCAGTGGTCAGTCTTCCCAGAGTCATCAAACAGACCTGGCCTCCATATTCAGTGTATGTGGTCCTGTTATGTACATTTGTTTTTGTTTACCTCAAGCAAAGTTGATCTGTCAATCATTCATTATAATGTGTTGATGAGAAAGCATTTCTTCTCTTTCTTGCTTATTATTTACTTGATTTATTTCAGTTGCTTGAAGAGAAAATTATTACATTTTTGAAGAACGAGCTGAAGATGTTCAAGAGAAATCTTTAGTCCAGAACTCCCAGAAGGCTTTGAGAGTCAGAAGCAGGATGAGGAAGTGGTGGATGCTGAAGATGAGAAGCAGGAGAGCAGTGCCAGAGAGGGGCTCTGAAGATCACACTGCACGTCCTGAGGAAAATGAACCAGAAGGAGCTTGCTGACACACTGGAGAAAAGTAAGATCTGTCTGCCTCATGTTGAATGCTGTTTTATAACATTTAAAGCTCTAGCTAAAGTACAGCTAAAGTAGCTGTGTAACTCAATGATATTGTAGCAGCTTAACACAACACCTAGTGACCTCATCAAGTAGCAGCAGGGATGTGTTGTGGTGATTCATTTAGAGAGAGAGAGAGAACATTAATAATACCATCAATAATACCAATAATAATATAATCATTCACACCAGTCTGTAATGCATTATGAAAGCATTTACACATTTATACAGTCAGTTAAGATAATAAATTATTATAATGCTATAAAACTTTATAACAGTCCTTCAATACTGTAGGCATTAAAACAGACGTAATATTAATATCCTCTGTGTTATTTCTTCATTCAGATGAGCTTGCTGTGATTTGCCAACGTGAACTCAAATCTAATCTAAAGAAGAAGTTTCAATGTGTRTTTGAGGGGATCGCTAAACAAGGAAACCCAACACTTCTCAATAAGATCTACACAGAGCTVTACATCACAGAGGGTGGAACAGGAGAGGTCAATAATGAACATGAGCTGAGACAGATTGAGACAACAACCAGGAAACAAGCAAGACCAGAGACTGCAATCAAATGTAACGACATCTTCAAATCCTTAACAGGACAAGACAAACTTATAAGAACTGTGCTGACGAAGGGTGTCGCTGGCATTGGAAAAACAGTCTCTGTGCAGAAGTTCATTCTGGACTGGGCTGAAGGAAAAGCAAATCAGGATGTCCAATTTGTATTTCCATTCCCTTTCCGGGAGCTGAATTTGATGAAAGGGGAAAAACACACTTTGATTGAACTCCTCAATCACTTCTCAATGGAAACCAAACAATCAGGAATCTCCAACTACGACAAGTACAAAGTTCTGTTCATCTTTGATGGTCTGGATGAGTGCCGACTGCCCCTAGACTTCCAGAAGAACAAGATCTGTTGKGACGTCACAGAGTCAACCTCMRTGGATGTTCTGCTGACAAATCTCATSAAGGGAAATCTGCTTCCCTCTGCTCTCCTCTGGATAACTACCCGACCTGCAGCAGCCAATAAGATCCCTTCAGGGTGTGTTGACCAGGTGACAGAGGTACGAGGCTTCAATGACCCACAGAAGGAGGAGTACTTCAGGAAGAGATTCAGTGATGAGGACCTGGCCAGCAGAATCATCTCACACATAAAGACATCAAGGAGCCTCCACATCATGTGCCACATTCCAGTCTTCTGTTGGATTTCTGCAACAGTCCTTGAACACATGCTGAAACATAAGAGAGAAGAGATGCCCAAGACTCTGACTGAGATGTACACACACCTTGTGGTGTTTCATACCAAACAGAAGAATGAAAAGTATCYTGGGAAAGAAGAGACAGRTCCACACTGGAATAAGGAGAGCATTCTGTCACTGGGAAAACTGGCTTTTCAACAGCTTGTGAADGGCAATCTGATTTTCTATGAAGAAGACCTGAAAGAGGCTGGCATTGATGTCAATGATGACTCAGTGTACTCAGGATTGTGCACACAGCTCTTTAAAGAGGAATGTGGGCTGTACCAGGACAAGGTGTACTGCTTTGTACATCTGAGCATTCAGGAGTTTCTGGCTGCTGTATATGTGTTCCTCTCATTCATCAACAACAATGAGAATCTAATGGCCGAACCGCAATCAACGTACAGGAACGTTTCTGCGCTGTTCAGAGACAAGCCTAAAGTTACTGTCTACAAGAATGCTGTGGATAAAGCCTTACAAAGTGAGACGGGAAACCTGGACCTTTTCCTCCGCTTCCTTCTGGGCCTCTCACTGGAGTCCAATCAGAAGCACTTACGAGGTCTTCTGACAAAGACAAGAAGCAGCTCAMAGASCCATGAARAAACAGTSAAGTACATCAAGGAGAAGATCGGGGAGAATCCCTCTCCAGAGAGGAGCATCAATCTGTTCCACTGTCTGAATGAACTGAATGACCATTCTCTAGTGGAGGAGATCCAAAGMTACCTGAGMTCAGGAAGTCTCTCAAAACCCAAMCTSTCACCTGCACAGTGGTCAGCTCTGGTCTTTGTGTTGCTGACTTCAGAAAAGGAGCTGGATGTGTTTGACCTGAAGAAATACTCCAGATCAGAGGAAGGTCTTCTGAGGCTGTTGCCAGTGGTCAAAGCCTCCAGAGCTGTTCTGTGAGTAAATAAAATGACATTTAAGAACTAATCATCAGGAAGAAATATCCAGTGTAGAGAAAAATATGTATTATAATATGTATATAATTTTATGTTGAAAAACATATTTAATCAGTGCATTTTCACATTAGTATAACATTATGACCATACAATTCTCGGAGAAGGAAGATGAATCTATATGTTGTTTGGGAGAATAAACCAAATGCATCTGCCATTGTCCTTCTACACTACTCGTTAAATTAACAGTGTGTTTGTGAAGTCATGATGATCTCTTTGTCAGGCTGTCAGGCTGTGGAGTCACAGAGGAAGGCTGTGCTTCTCTGGTCTCAGCTCTGAGGTCAAACCCCTCACACCTGAGAGAGCTGGACCTGAGTAACAATGACCTGAAGGATTCAGGAGTGAAGCTGCTCTCTGCTGGACTGGGGAATCCCCACTGTAAACTGGAGACTCTGAGGTCAGTATTCCTGTAGTTGGTCAACAAGTGATAACTGTTCACCAGATCCACATGTGTTTACCAGGCACACATAGTCCACACCATNTAAACCAAATGCATCTGCCATTGTCCTTCTACACTACTCGTTAAATTAACAGTGTGTTTGTGAAGTCATGATGATCTCTTTGTCAGGCTGTCAGGCTGTGGAGTCACAGAGGAAGGCTGTGCTTCTCTGGTCTCAGCTCTGAGGTCAAACCCCTCACACCTGAGAGAGCTGGACCTGAGTAACAATGACCTGAAGGATTCAGGAGTGAAGCTGCTCTCTGCTGGACTGGGGAATCCCCACTGTAAACTGGAGACTCTGAGGTCAGTATTCCTGTAGTTGGTCAACAAGTGATAACTGTTCACCAGATCCACATGTGTTTACCAGGCACACATAGTCCACACCATATGTGTTTGCACAGCGAAGCTTACAGTTTTACATTTGGTGCTATGATCCAGAATTTTTAACTGTGTGTCCAGTGTGTGTGTGTGTCCAGTGTGTGTGTGTGTCCAGTTTGTGTGTCCAGTGTGTGTGTGCGTGGGGGTACACATATGTCACTAAAGGAACTCACACACACACACACACACACTCGGGCTGGGCGATATGGCCAAAATATCTCTGTATTAAAAAAAAAAATGACGGTATGATGGTTTTTGACGTATTTTTCATTTTTGAATTGTAAAAGTTGTACATTTGCTTTATGAGTAGTGTGGCAGGGCGGCAACACAAGTGATTTCAATGAGTCTTTCTCCATTCTGATTGGTTTATACTTTACAATTCAACTTCAACCAAAACAAATGTCATCACTTTTATCATATCTTCATTTTCTGCACTCAATTGCAGTTATGGAAAAAGTACCCAATAGTCATACTGAGAAAAAGTACAGATACTTTAATAGAAATTTACTCAAGTAAAAGTGAAAGTCATCGAGTAAAATACTACTTGAGTAAAAGTCTAAATTATTTGGTTTAATTAAGTATCAAAACTGCTGCGGCAGATAGTTGAGTGGTTGGAGCGCTGGGTCAGTAACTGAAAGGTTGCTGGATTGAATCCCGAGCTGACAAGATAATAATCTGTCGTTCTGCCCTTGAGCAAGGCAGTTAACCCACTGTTCCTGGTAGGATGTCATTGTAAGTAAGAATTTGGTCTTAACTGACTTGCATAGTTAAATAAAGGTTACATTAAAATATAAAGTAATTTATGAAATGTACTTAAGTATCAAAAGTAAAAGTATAAATAATTTCAAATTCCTTATATTAAGCAAACCAGACGGCACCATTTTATTGTATTTTTTATTTTACGGATAGCACGGGGCACACTCCAACACTCCAACACTCCACCACTCCAATAATTTACAAACAAACCATTTGTGTTTAGTGAGTCCTCCAGATAAGAGGCAGTAGGGATGACCAGGGATGTTCTCTTGATAATTGGACCATTTTCCTGTCCTGCTAAGCATTCAAAATGAGTACATTTAGGTGTCAGGGAAAATGTAAAAAGTCAGTATTTTCTTCAGGAATGTACTGAAGTAAAAGTAAAAGTTGTCAAAAATAAAAACAGTAAAGTAAGTAGTACTTGAATGTATTTTTACTTAAGTACTTTACACCACTGCTCAATTTAGATAATTTCCCCGTAGGGCTGCACGATATGGGCAATTAATCTAGGACTTATTTTAACCAAATATTGCATTTGCGATTTGACTTGCCAATTAGAGCAAAACTGTTGGAATCATGGAAATAGAATGACTATTCTAATTCTATTGTTAGAGTATAATAATGGGCACTTTACAGTGTTTGAGATGACAACGAATTAAAATGCCAGAGAGGTGTTATTGTGACAGGGTAGGAACTAAAGTGTTGATAAGTGTTTCCTAGGGGACCCTATAAGCTTTGGCGACATTGGATGTTTTCTCTTAGCTACTTCATATAGCTAACATATTCTTGCTCTGCATATTCCTCTTTGGTTTAGAAGATACTGTTGCACAAACAACATGCTGATTTAGGTCTACACCATTACTGGTATTATCAGGCTGTATCAGCTAGCTACGTTTGCTCTGACTCAGTACATTTATTAGCTAACTAGCTATTAGCATTAGCGGCTAACAATTAGCATCTCACAAGATTTAGGGCAACTTGCTAAGAAAAGACAAACTAGCTGTTTGCTGATGTAAGAAACACAATCTAATAGTGTCATTATAGAACGCTGGTGGATTTATATTAAGAAGCAAAGTGGAAACAGAATTGTTGACATCAACATTGTTCCATGTGCTGCATCGACCAGGCAGACTGAACAGTTGTCATCAACTGTCACGTTCCTGACCTTGTTTTCCTTTTGTATAGTTGTGTTTAGTGGGTCAGGACGTGAGCTGGGTGGGCAGTCTGTGTTTGTTCTATGTTAAGTGTCATTGTTAATTGACCTTGTATGGTTCTCAATCAGAGGCAGGTGTTTGACCTTTCCTCTGATTGAGAACCATATATAGGTAGGTTGTTTCACATTGTTTGTGGTGGGTGGTTGTCTCCTGTGTCCGTATATGTTACCACACGGGACTGTATCGTTTGTTTGTAGTCTGTACCTGTTCGTGCGTTCTTCGTTATATGTAAGTTCACATGTTTTAGGTCAGTCTACGTCGTTTGTTATTTTGTTAATTATCAAGTGTTATTTTGTGTTTCGTTTGTTTGTTTAAATAAATCATTATGTCAACATTTCACGCTGCGTTTTGGTCCAATCCCTACTCCTCCTCTTCAGACGAAGAGGAGGAGAACGACCGTTACAGAACCACCCACCAAACAAGGATCAAGCAGCGTGAGAGGAACCAGCAGCAGCACCAAAAAAACAGGACTCGTGGACTTGGGAGGAGATTCTGGACGGAAAGGGACCCTGGTCTCAGACAGGGGAATATCGCCGCTCTTTGGAAGAGAGGGAGGCAGCTAAAGCCCAGGAGCGGTGGTATGAGGAGGCAGCAAGGAGACGTGGCCGGAGACCCGAAAAGAAACCCCAAAAATGTATTGGGGGGCTAAAAGGGAGTGTGGCGAAGTCAGGTAGGAGACCTGCGCCTAATCCCTGTACTTACCGTGGAGAGCGAGAGTACGGGCGGACACCGTGTTACTCAGTAGAGCGCATGGTGTCTCCTGTACGTGTGCATAGCCCGGTGCGGTACATACCAGCTCCTCGTTTCGGCCGGGCAAGATTGAGGATTGAGCCGGATGTCATGAAGCCGGCCCAACGCATCTGGCCACCAGTGCGTCTCCTCGGGCCGGCTTACATGGCACCAGCCTTACGCATGGTGTCCCCGGTTCGCCAACACATCCCAGTGCGGGTTATTCCACCTCCCCGCACTGGTCGGGCTACGGGGAGCATTCAACCAGGTAAGGTTGGGCAGGCTCGGTGCTCAAGGGAGCCAGTACGCCTGCACGGTCCGGTATTTCCGGCGCCACCTCCCCGCCCCAGCCCATTACCACCAGTGCCTACACCACGCACCAAGCCTCCTGTGCGTCTCCAGAGTCCTGTACGCACTGTTCCTTCTCCCCGTACTCGCCCTGATGTGCGTGCCCTCAGCCCGGACACCATAGCCGGTACCACGCACCAGGCCTATAGTGCGCCTCAGCCGGCCAGAGTCTGCCGTCTGCCCAGCGGCGCCTGAACTCCCGTCTGCCCAACGCCATCTGAGCTGCCCTTCTGCAAGCGCCGCCTGCGCTGCCTCCCGTCGCCAAGCACCGTCAGAGCTGCCCGTCTGTCCCGAGCCTTCAAAGCCGCCCGTCTGTCCCGAGCCTTCAAAGCGCCCGTCTGTCCCGAGCCTTCAAAGCCGCCCGTCTGTCGCCGAGCCTTCAAAGCCGCCCGTCTGTCCGAGCCTTCAGAAGCCGTTCCGAGACAGGAGCGCTGAAGCCATCCGCCAGACAGGAGCCGCTAGAGGCGTCCGCCAGACAGGAGCCGCTAGAGCCGTCCGCCAGACAGGAGCCGCTAGAGCCGTCCGCCAGACAGGAAGCCGCTAGAGCGTCCGCCAGACAGGTAGAGCCGTCCGCCAGACGGAGCGCCAGCCGTCCGCCAGACAGGAGCCGCCAGAGCCGTCCGCCAGACAGGAGCCGCCAGAGCTATCCGCCAGACAGGAGCAGCCAGAGCCTTCCGCCAGACAGGAGCAGCCAGGAGCCTTCCGCCAGCCATGAGCAGCCAGAGCCGTCAGCCAGTCAAATCAAATCAAATTTTATTAGTCACATACACATGGTTAGCAGATGTTAATGCGAGTGTGAGCAAAATGCTTGTGCTTCTAGTTCCGACAATGCAGTAATAACCAACAGTAATCTAACCTAACAATTCCACAACTACTACCTTACACACACACATCAAGTGTAAGGGATAAAGACATATGTACATAAAGATATATGAATGAGTGGTGGTACAGAACGGCATGGCAGATGCAGTAGATGGTATAAGTACGAGTATATACATATGAATGAGTACTATAGGGTATGTAAACATAAAGTGGCATAGTTTAAAGTGGCTAGTGGTACATGTATTACATAAAGATGGCAAGATGCAGTAGATGATAAGAGTACAGTATATACATATGAGATGGGTAATGTAAGGGATATGTAAACATTGTATTAAGTGGCATTGTTTAAAGTGGCTAGTGGTACATTTTTACATAATTTCCATCCAATTCCCATTTTAAAGTGGCTGGAGTTGAATCAGTATGTTGGCAGTGTGGCACGGCCGCTAAATGTTAGTGGTGGCTGTTTAACAGTCTGATTGGCCTTGAGATAGAAGCTGTTTTTCAGTCTCTCGGTCCCTGCTTTGA
>NW_019946903.1:32251-42650 GCF_002910315.2 Salvelinus sp. IW2-2015 | reverse complement strand
AAAGAGAGAGATAATATTCTGTTTTTTTCTGAAAAAATATTTTTTGTTTTCTTATTCTCGAGTCAATGGGGTCTGGCCTGAGTGATTTAAGAGGTTTCCCAAAAAGTAAAAAAAAATAGTATTTTTCATGTTTTCATGTCATTTTCAAAACGGTTTTTAAATGCTTTAAGGGTGTCATCCCGAGTCCCATGGAGCACATACTACGGCCCCAAATCAAATGGGTGCTGGCCTGAAGTGATTTATGGAGGTGGCGGTGAATAAGTTAAGTAAACATTTATAAAAAATGATGATAGTAAATGTGATAAAGTATTTTCATGACACTTCTTAATTCTGTGTCTTGACGTACAGAATCAAAGAATTTCAAAAAACGGTCCAGAAAAGCACTTTTTTAAATGGAATATGATGTTTTTTCCACATTTTAACATTTTTGACGTTTTAACTTTTGAACTTTTGAACTTCACTAATGAAAATCCACATTTCCAAATGCACAAACATATTCTTCAAGTACAATGTAAATTTATAAAAAATTATGACAGTAAAAATGTGACCTAAAGATTTTCATACGTTCTTATAACTGTGTAAATGACGTAACGAATCGAAAGAATTTCAAAAACGGTCCCAGAAATGCACTTTTTTAAAGGGTGATACGTTTTTTTTCTCAAAATATTGACAAATTTTTTGACTTTTGACTGTTTTGACTTCCTATGAAATCACATTCCAAATGCCACAAACATATTCTAAAGTCAAATAAATATGTCAAAAAATTATTAAATGTAATAGAATTTTGACAAAAAGTATTTCATACAGTCCTTACACATGTGTAATTGACATAAACATCGAAAGAAATTTCGAAAAACATCCAGAAAGTACTTTTTTAAAAGGGGGTGATAACCATTTTGTTGCCAAAGTTTTTTCGACAATTTTTCTGAACTTTGACTTTTGAATTCCTATGAAAATCACATTCCAATATGCACAAAACCGCATATTCCTAATCCAAATACACATAGTCAAAATATTATGTTAATAGAATTTGACAAAAAGTATTTTCATGCGTTCTTACACATGTGTAATTGCACATAAAATCGAAAAGAATTTCAAAAAACGGGTCCAGAAAGCACTTTTTTTTAAAAGGGGGGATACGTTTTTTCAAATTTTGACATTTTGACTTTTGAACTTTTGACTTCCTAGGAAATCACATTCCAAATGGCACAAAACATATTGCTTAAAGGCCAAATAAAATGTCACAAAATATGTTAATAAAATTTGGCAAAAAGTATTTCATACAGTCCTTCCACATGTGTATTTGACATAAAAATCGAAAGAATTTCCGAAAAACGGTCAGAAACGACTTTTTTAAGGGGGTGATAAGTTTTTGCCAAAATGCGCAAATCTCAAAATTTGACTCTTTGGGTCTTGACTTGGCGTTACAGTAAGCCTAATGAAAAAAGTAAGATGGAACTCACACGCCGCACTATAGGAATTTTTGGGTGTTGACAACAGCTCATTACAATATGGCATTTGCCACCGAAACTTTGCACGAAAACAGGCCGGTTGTAAATATGAAATCCACACGATCCCATCGTGTGTCATGGGTTCGGCGTCTCGTTGCCAATAAGTTGCCATGTTATTTTGTACAATTGGGGGGGAGTTCCCTTACACCTGTAACGTATTAACACCTGTAAAGTAATAACACCTGTAAATGTATTAACACCTGTAAATGTCATTAACACTGTAAATGTATATACATCGTGTAAATGTATAACCCTGTAAATGTCATAACAACCTGTAAATGTATTTGAACACCTGTAATGTAAAATAACACCTGTATGTAATAACACCTGTAAATGTAATAACACTGTAATAGTAATCACCCTGTAATGTATTAACACCTGTATAATGTAATAACACCCTGTAAATGTATTACACTGTAAATGTATTACACTGTAAATGTAATAACAACTTAAATTTATTAACACCTGTAAATGTATTAAACACCTGTAATGTATGTATAACACCTGTAAATGTAGTAAACAACGGTAAATGTATTAACCTGTTAAAATGTAATAACACCTGTAAATGATTAACACTGTAATGTAATAACACCTGTAATGTATTAAACACCTGTAAATGTAATAACACCTGTAAATGTATTACACCTGTAATTGTAATAACACCTGATGTAATGTAATAACACCTTGTAAATGTAGTAACACCGTAAATGTATTAACATGAACCTGTAAATGTAATAACACCTGTAAATGTATTACACCTGTAGAATGTAATAACACTGTTAAATGTATAACACTGTAAATGTTTAAACACCTGTAAATGTTAATACACCTGTAAATGTAATAACACCTGTTAAATGTTGTAATAACAACCTGTAAATGAGTAACACGGTAAAATGTATTAAACATCGTGTTAAATGTAATAACACTGTAAATGTAATAACACCTGTAAAATTGTAAAGAAACCTGTAACATGTATTAACACCTTGTAATTTAAAAGAAAATAACACCTGTAACATGTAAACACCTGTAAAATGTATTTAACTAACCTGTAAATGTAATACACCTGTAAATGTAATGTAATAACTACCTGTAAGAATGTAATAACCTGTCAATGTAATAACACCTGTAAATGTAATAAACACCTGTAAATGTAATAGACACCTGTCAATGTATTAACACCTGTAAATGTAATGAACACCTGTAAAATGTAATAACACCTTGTAAATGTATTAACACCTGTAAATGTATAACTCTGTGTAAAATGTAATTTCTCCACTGTATCCCAAAACCCTAGTTGACACACCAACACAGAATCAGGCTTGTAGCAGAACAGGGTCAGCCTTGCCCTTGTGGAGAGCCAGGGTCAGCATTGGCCCTTGTAGCAGAACAGGGTCAGCCTTGCCCTTGTAGCAGAACAGGGTCAGCCTTTCCCCTGTCGCAAGAACAGGTCACCTTGCCTTGTAGCACGAACAGGGTCAGCCTTGCCCTTGTAGCAGAACAGGGTCAGCCTTGCCCTGTAGCAGAACAGGGTCAGCCTTTGCCCTTGTAGGAGACCAGGGTCAGCCCTTGCCCTTGTAGCACGACAGGGTCAGCCTGCCCTTGTAGCAGCAACAGGTCAGCTCTTGCCCTTGTAAGGCAGAACAGGGTCAGCCTTGCCCTTGAGCAAGAAACAGGATCAGCCTTGCCCTTGTAGCAGAACAGGGTCAGCCTGCTCTTGTAGCAAGAACAGGGTCAGCTTGCCTGTAGCAGAACAGGGGCAAAGGTGCCTTAACTCATGGCCACAAAGGCAGTAGGTGATAGCACCCTGAAAGGCAGAGGGTTTACCACCTGAAGGCAGTAGGTTTACCACCATGAAAGGCGTAGGGAACATATGCACCAGAAATCGCAATCCTTAAACATTTGTGGCAGGATGAAAGGCGTGGTGCGAGCAGATAGCCTACCAACTGACTCACGTTACACCAGATCAGGAGGAATGGCCAAAATTCACCCAAGCTTATTGTGGGCAAGCTTGTTGAGAGGCACAGCCAAACCATTGGACAACAGTTAAAATTTAAAGGCATGTAAATACTATCTGAGTGTATGTAAACTTGACAACGGGAATGGATAAATATAAAAAAGCTGAATTAATCATTCTCTCGTACTCATTTTTGACTTTCATTCTATTAAATAAAGTGGTGACCACGTTTGACCTAAGGAAGGGAAATTTGTACTAGAATAACTGTCAGGAAATTGTTTAATGATTTGGCTAGGTGTATGGTAAACTTCCTCGACTCATCTACACTCACGTTTTTGTTAGGAAGTAATACAGGTTTACATCAGGGCTTCAACCTGTTCTGGGAGGAGGGCCTAACTGTCCTGTAATGGTTACCAGGGTCTCAACTCTGTTGAGTCGCTGTAGTACCATGGTTACTGTTCGGGCTCGGTAGGTTTAACCATCAATCGAACTTCCTAGTACCAGGCACCGTTCTGAGGTAATGAGTTACCGCACTTTATGAATAACTGCCTGTAGTTTCACCGACTAATACAATAAGTCATGCTTAATTATTTGAATAATGTGAGAATAGATTAGGATTGGACAAAAACCTACTGGAGTATGTTCTCCATGGACAGGGTTGGAAGAGCCCTGGTGTATACCTAACAGGACAGTAGCTCAAGGAACAGGGGTTGGAAGCCTGGTTGTAAACCTAACGGAAGGTAGTTCCAGGAATCAGGGTTGGAGAGGGTGTTAACCTCAGGACAGAGTCTCCAGGACACGGGTTTGGAGGCCCTGTTTAAGACCCACAGGCAGTAGCTCTCCAGGAAAAGGGTTGGAGAAGCCTGGGTTAACTACAGGACAGTAGCTTCAGGAACAGGGTTGGAGAGCCATGGTGTCCCTAACTTTAGGACAGTCAGCTAGGAACAGGGTTGGAGAGCCCTAAGGTTGTAACCTACAGGACAGTAGTCCCAGGAAAGGGTGGAGAGCCCTGGCTGTCAAACTACGGACGTAGCTCTCCAGGATACAGGGTTTGGAGACCTGGTTTAACCTACAGGGGAGTAGCTTCCCCAGGACAGGGTGAGAACGTGGGTTAACATACAGGAGTAGCCAGACAGGGTTTTGAGCCATGGTGAACTCGGCACGTCCTCAGAAGGGTTGAGCTTGAATAAAGATCGTCTTGAGGAACGTTAGAGCCAGCTGTGAACTAAAGAGTAGTTCCAGGAAGGTTGGAGCGTGTATAGCAAGTGATGATCAGCCTTCTTCGTCTGAGGAACATATGAGGCAGGTACAAGATAGTTCAGGAAAGGCGTGACGACCTGTCTAACATAAGGGGTAGTTCGAAGCATACCGGGTACCACCTATCTTTTTGTTAGAGGAATTAGACGTACAATGAGAAGAAAGAGTGCTGGAGTATTGAAGTACGGAAAAGGTAGGTGGTGGTCGGACAGCTCAGTGAGGTACATTGAGAGGAATGGAGGCAGTGAGTTAACATATTTTGCGGAACGTGGTTCGTATGACGTGAATGTGGTGTAAGGTGAGGATGAAGTACGGGGGAAGGCGGGATCAGGGTGGGTGGGTCGCGGACGTGATGTCAGGGTGGGGGTAGTTGAGAGGTGGGTCAGGAGGGAAGGGGGTTATGTTGGGGGGAACTGGGGTATTTTGTCAAGTATGATGTATTTGGTGGGTGGGGGGCTGGCACTGGGTATTGTTGTTTAAGTATGTGTGTTGTGTGGGGGGGGGGGGGGGGGGGGGGGGGGGGGGGGGGGGGGGGGGGGGGGGGGGGGGAGGGGGGGGGGGGGGGGGGGGGGGGGGGGGGGCCAAGGAGTTAATCTCATTTATCTGGTAATGTTAACTACTCTGAGATTTCACTGGGGCTGAATGCATATCCGTTCTAATCGCAGCCGCGGGTGTTTGAGTAACGAACTCAATATAGTTTAAAATGGCTAAAACGAATTAGAAAATGTGTAGAAATTATAATGGACCTACTTCATACAGTAATCTCGACTGTGTCCAGCTTGTTAATAATCACTGAAATGAAAGCTTAGACAGTCAGGGAGCATCCGAAATTCCCCAAAAACTATGGATAGAGGACAAATTTTTACAGCGAGGAAATATAACACATTTTCAATACGGCCCTCCGGACATCGTCGCAGACCAATCCCCCCCCCCCGCGAAAATTACTTTTGACACCTCCTCTGATTAAAAGTATCCATCAAGCATACATCTCCTACTCTGCCTTAAGGCTTCTAATACAGTATAATAGCCTTGCAAAAAGTTGACATACAGTTCCTCAAATCTATGAAAAAAATATCCCGTGCCATCCAACCAGCTCTATAAACGCTGAATCTGTACTAAATACTCACCACAACCCTAACCCTAACTCTATTACTCTGAATATGTAGTCAGATCTGCTATTGGCTTCTATATATAGCTTTGGCAGCTTTGTTATGTTGTCTACAGTTCCTGATCCTGCTGCTATGGCTGGTGAGATGTTTTGATGTGAAAAGCGTGCTGGTATAAAAAAAAAAAGGAAAGCGTGGATAAATCATTGAAGAAAGAGCATGGAGGGAGGCAGGGATGAAAAATAGAGTCTGAATTGCTCTGTTTCTTACGGTAACTGAGGATGGGGGGAGGTACCCTGGATGAGAGTGGAAGCAAAACAAACTCCGGTCCCTACTGGAACAGCGCAGCAATTGGTTCTGGTTTCCTGAGAGGACAGGGAGAAAAACCCCACAAAACAAAGTCCCATAGACACTATTCAAGATGTTGCATCAGAAAGATGAGAGAGGCGAGAGGGGTGACGGCGCGCACGTACACACGTACACGACACAACACACACACACACAACACAGCACACACACACACAGCCACACCACACACACACACCACACACACACACACACACACACACACACACACACACACACCACACACACACACACCACACACACCCACACACACACACAACACCAAAAAATCACATGTCCCACTTCACCCTGTAGCCTCCCTCCATCCCTCCATTCTATCCCTCGTCTACGACCAAAAACATCTCAGCAACGTGAATCCTGCCTAGAAACCACCACCAAACTTCTGCTCGCTCCGATTGGCCGAGCTCTAGCAACCACGTTGGCCCAGTCAGCCAGTCAGGTGCGTCGAGAGAGGGGCACACTGACCCAATGAAACAGACTACTTATAGGCATGTGGCAGCACACTGGACCTGGTAAAACTAGCATGGAGGAGGCAGTTAGGGGTGGGAGAGGAGGCTCCTCTGATTGGCTGAGGGCGAGTTGGGGAGGGATGGGAGAAGAAGAGAAATATGTTCTGATTGGTTGACGGATGTTCTCTATACTCTAATTGCTCCGTTCTCTGTTTCTATCTTCAGTCTTCATACTTTCTCTGCGTTTTCTTCCACTGAGACTTTGCAGCTGGGAGTAGAGTGGCCAACACACCCTCCCTCCCTCCCCTCCCCTCCCCTCCCTCCCCTGTTGTTGTTGTGTAATTTGTAATACCAATAAAGATTAGAAAGGTAAGTTATAGTTTTTGCTCCACATTCTCTCAACCAGCTTCATGAGGTAGTCACCTGGAATACATTTGAATTAACAGGTGTCGCTCGTTTGAAAGTTAATTTGTGGAATTTATTTCCTTCTTAATGCGTTTTAGGCAATCAGTTGTGTTTGTGAACAAGGTAGGGGTGGTATATCAGAAGTTAGCCCTATTTGGTAAATACCAAGTCCATATTATGGCAGACAGCTCAAATTGCACAAATAAATGACAGTTACATTCATTCTTTAAGACATGAAGGTCAAGTCAATAACGAAAAATTTCAAGAAACTTTGAAAGTTTCTTCAAGTGCAGTTGAAAACCATCAAGCCGCTATGATGAAACTGAATCTCATGAGTTACCTCTGCTTGGCGGAG
This sequence comes from Salvelinus sp. IW2-2015, assembly GCF_002910315.2. Classification (NCBI taxonomy): domain Eukaryota; kingdom Metazoa; phylum Chordata; class Actinopteri; order Salmoniformes; family Salmonidae; genus Salvelinus; species Salvelinus sp. IW2-2015. Next base: position 35,247 of record NW_019946903.1, on the reverse strand, counting down.
GATAAGTTCATCAGAGTTCCAGCCTCAGAAATTGCAGCCCAATGAATGCTTCCAGAGAGTCAAGTAAACAGACAATCTTAACAATCAACTGCTGAGGAGACTGCGTAAAAATCAGCCTAAAGGACACCAGTAGATGGTTGGGATGAGTTGGACCGGAAAGTGAAGGAAAAGCAGCAAACAAGTGCTCAGCATATGTGGGAACTCCTTCAGACTGTTGAAAAAGCATCCAGGTGAAGCTTGGTTGAGAGAATGTCAAGAGTGTGCAAAGCTGTCATCAAGGCAAAGGGTGGCTACTTTGAAGTATCTAAGCATAAAATATTTAATTGTGTAACATTTTGGGTTTACGACCATGGTTTCCATATGTTTATTTCATAGTTTTGATGTCTTCACTATTATTCTACCAATGTAGAAAATGGTAAATTTAAGAGACAACCTTTGATGAGCAATTCACTGACTACTGTATAAGTACTGTATATAGTGTATGGGTATATAATATAATATATAAGTACGGTATATAGTATGTACATGAACATGTATGCATGTGTGTGTGTGTAAATATATATATAATAGTGTATGTGTGTGTGTGTGTACTCTGTGTATATACACGTATGTGTGTGTGTGTGTGCTCTGTGTATATACAAGCGTATGTGTGTGGTGTACTCTGTGTATATACAGCGTTTGTGTGCATAAACATTTTACAGCTTACTCTCATAGGGGTTTCATCTACACCCTGAAAAATCAGCTGTTCAAATTGAGATAGATAATGAGAGAGAGAAGAGAGAGAGAGAGCTAGAGAGAGAGAGAGAGAGAGAGAGAGAGAGAGAGAGAGCAGAGAGAGCGAGAGCGAGAGGCGAGAAGCGAGAGAGAGAGAGAGAGAGAGAGAGAGAAGAGAGAGACGAGAGAGAGAGAGAGAGAGAGAGAGAGAGAGAGTGAGAGCGAGAGAGAGAGAGAGAGAGAGAGGAGAGAGAAGCAGAGAGAGAGAGATAAAGAGAGAGAGAGAGAGAGAGAGAGAGAATGGGGGTGAAAGAGAGAGCAGAGAGAGTGGCAGAGCAGAGAGAGAGAGAGAGAGGAGAGAGCGAGAGGAGAGAGAGAGAGAGAGAGAGAGGAGAGAGAGAGAGAGAGAAGAGAGAGAGAGAGAGAGAGAGGAGAGCAGAAGAGAGAGAGAGAGAGAGAGAGAGAGAGAGAGAGAGAGGAGCAGAAGAGAGAGAGGCAGACCGAGAGAGAAGAGAAGAGAAGAGAGAGAGAAAGAGAGCGAGAGAGACAGAGAGAGAGAGAGAGAGAGCGAATGGGGTGAAAGAGAAAGAAACTAATAATTATGTTTGGCTAGCATGCATACCACCTAATTTAACAGAACTGCAGACAGAAACACAACCTATCTCTCAGTCCTTGGCAACCTCTTCGATAAGCAGTTTTTGCATGTTTGACTTTCACAGCTCATGGTAATTCTTCACCTGACAGAAGGTGAAGGTAAAGGTCTTCAGAGAAACATGACAGGGGCTGCAGGGTAGCCTAGTGGTTAGTAACCGAAAGGGTTGGGCTAGTAACCGAAAGGTTGCAAGTTTGAATCCCCGAGCTGACAAGGTACCAATCTGTCGTTCTGCCCCTGAACAAGGCAGTTAACCCGTCATTGAAAATAAGAATTTGTTCTTAACTGACTTGCCTAGTTAAATAAAGGTAAAAAAATAAAAATATAGACAAGAACATTGTATCGCTATAGATATGACACCCACACACACTTAACTAGACTCCTAGACACACGACCGTTGACAAACAGACTTACCGAGTCAACACCTAGTTATCATTATTCACTATGTTCAGATCATTGTTTGTGTTAACATTCACTTCAGATATACACAATGGCTTCCTGCTCAACATTCTCGGGGTTTGATGTCATCACTTAACTAGTCTCCTATTGCCTTTATCAGACCAAATCAGTGGACTTCCCCAATTGTCAATATCTCCMAGTACCTTTCTCAGACCCATTCCATGGACTTTCCATTGTCAACAGTCTCCTTTATCAGACCCATTCAGCGGACTTCCCACTGTCAATAGTGACCCTTCTCAGACATATTCCATGGACTTCCCCATTGCCAATAGCTCATTTTAATTTAAAAAGCAATGACCCTAACAAAAAMAAGAATAAACTATACTATGGAACAAWGACAAAWMYTTMAAAGAATGATAGTAAAAARGCTCTGGAGRACTTTAAATGAAATTCTAGGTAAAACAGAAAACTCTGCTCCATCCTTCATTGAGGCAGATGGCTTGTTCATAACAAAACCCTTTGATATTGCCAACCACTTTAATAACTTATTTTTGTTGTTGTTGACAAGATTACAAAACGTAGGTATGCCGTGCAAACAACAAATGCCAAGCCTTTCATATTCATGAATAATGAACAATATAATWAAAAAAACAAAGCGCTGTAATTTTGAGAAGAGATAAAACACTTTTTTTGTTGTTGATGTCTATAAACAAGGACATACCACCTGTTACTGACATCCTGGATGGTAAATTGCTGAGGTTCGTAGCATAATACGTTGTGACTCCTGTTTGCCACATCTTCAATTTAAGCCTAGAAGACAAATGTGTGCTCTCAGGCCTGGAGGGGGTCAAAGGTCATTCCACTACCCAAGAATAGCAGAGCACCAGTTAATGTTTCAAACAGGCCAACCAYTCAACCTGTTCCAAATGCTTAGCAAACTTTTGGAAAAAAGTTGTGTTTGATCAAATACAAAAAGTTATTTTACAGAAAACMAATTAACAACAGACTTTCAGCATGCTTATAATAGGGAAGGGCACTCAACATGCTCGGCACTGACACAAATGATTGATGATTGGCTTAAAGAAATTGACAGAAAGAAGATTGTTGAAGCTATTTTGTTAGACTTTAGTGTAGCTTTTGATGTCATTTAAGCTATTGCTGAAAACCTTAGGTGTTATGGTTTTGCATCCTCTGCCTTATTATAGATTGAGAGTTACCTATCTAATATAAC
>NW_019946903.1:16009-30570 GCF_002910315.2 Salvelinus sp. IW2-2015 | reverse complement strand
TAGTACAAATTTAACACATGCCTTCTTACTCAGTTCAATAAAACTGAGGGAATGAGGCCATTCTATAATTAGAGATAGATTTGGAATTAGGGGAAGAAAACACTTCTGAAAGTGTTCTAAACGTTGGATTGTTGTAATGTATGTTACTGTGCTAGTTATAACTAGCAGAAACTTTCATATGATCTGGGCAGGCAAACAAAACTCTGCAAAACTAATCCCCAACCAGGAAGTGGGGTGAAATTTCTGATCGGTCTGGTTTTGTAGTTTTTTCACTTCTTGTGGTTCCTACTTATTGTTATGGAATACTTAGGCCTTGATGTAATCTACTGTAACACTTACTTAGGTGGTTCCAAATCTTTGCGATGCTTTCCTAACAGGCTTTCCACTTAGATTGTCAACAGTCTTTAAGAACCCTTTCGTTTGATCTGTGCCTCTTTTAATCCTCTTCCACTGTTGATTGATATCCGTCATCCATACTGAGTTTTTTTAGACTTACTGAGACTCACTTCTATCCATTCCAGCTTGAGCGGTACATGACTCACTCTGATTCCAGCCTTGAGCGGTAACATGACTCACTCTGATTCCAGCCTTGAGCGGTACATGAAGCTCACTCTGATATCCAGCCTTGAGCGGTACATGACTCACTCTGATTCCAGCTTGAGCGCGTACATGACTCACTCTGGTTCCAGCCATTGAGCGGGTACATGACTCACTCTGATTTCCAGCCTTGAGCTGGTACATGACTCACTCTGATTCCAGCCTTGAGCGGACATGACTCACTCTGATTCCAGCTTGAGCGGTACATGACTCACTCTGATTCCAGCCTTGAGCGGTACATGACTGTCACTCTGATTCCAGCCTTGAGCGGTACATGACTCACTCTGATTCCAGCCTTGAGCGAGTACATGACTCACTCTGATTCCAGCCTTGACGGTACATGACTCGCTCTCGATTCCAGCCTTGAGCGGTACATGACTCACCCTGATTCCAGCCTAGAGCGGTACAATGACTCACTCTGATTCCAGCCTTGAGCGCTACATGACTCGCTCTGATTCCAGCCTTGAGAGCGGTACATGACTCACCCTGATTCCAGCCTTGAGCGGTACATGACTCACTCTGATTCCAGCAGTTGAGCGGTACATGACTCACCCTGATTCCACCTTGAGCGCGTACATGACTCACTCTGATTCCAGCCTTGAGCGGTACATGACTCACTCTGATTCCAAGCCTTGAGCGGTACATGACTCACTCTGATTCCAGCCTTGAGCGGTTACATGACTCACTCTGATTCCAGCCTTGAGCGGTACATGATTCGCTCTGATTCCAGCCTTGAGCGGTACAATGACTCACCCTGATTCCAGCCTTGAGGCGGTACAATGACTCACTCTGATTCCAGCCTTGACGGTAACATGGGACTCAACTTCTTGACTCTGATTCCAGCCTTGAGCGGTACATGACTCACTCTGATTCCAGCCTTGAGCGGTACATGACTCACTCTGATTCCAGCCTTGAGCGGTACATGACGCACTCTGATTCCCTCTTTAACGACCAGAACAGTCTCAGGGTTGAGGAGTAACAGAATATATGTAATCTGATTACAAAACAAAAAACTGCAACTGTAATCAGTTACATTACCATCATACATATGGTAATATGATTACAGATACTATTGAAAAAGTAGATGATTACTTCTTGGAATACTTTTAAATTCAGAAAGGATGGTTTTGCAAACATTTCATTATGACACCTGTCACGCCCTGACCTTAGTTATCTATGTTTTCTGTATATTTTGGTCAGGTCAGGGTGTGACGAGGGTGGGTATGCTTGTTTGTCTTGTCTAGGGTTTTTGTATGTCTAGGGGTGTTTGTTAGTCTAGGCATATTGTAGGTCTATGGTGGCCTGAATTGGTTCCCAATCAGAGACAGCTGTTTATCGTTGTCTCTGATTGGGGATCCTATTTAGGTTGCCATTTTTCCATTTTGGTTTTGTGGGTTCTTGTCTATGTGTAGTTGCCTGTTTCAGCACTCGTTGTTTATAGCGTCACGTTCATTTTGTTTAGTGTTCTTTCTTTATTAAAAGAAGAATGTATTCATATCACGCTGCGCCTTGGTCTCATCAATACGACGAACGTGACAACATCTTTCTGTTTTCTCAATGACATTCAATTCATCCAGCATTGGAAGAATATTTGTTCCACCTGAGCAAGTCTGACCACAAGTGACAGACCACTATGATGACACGCCAAAATATGTTTGACGGATACCTTTTTGTCTTCAGATTACGTTACTGAGTATGGGTAATCCAAATGTAACATTATGGATTAGAATTTTGTAACGGATTACATTTAAAATGTAACCTAGCCAACCCTGACAGACACAAACCCATAAACCATCTACTTTGATAAATGGCTTCTTCATCCAAGACTATTCCCCGAAGTGACAACCAGAAGCCTATAGCAGCTCTCAGAAGCCTATAGCAGGCATCAGAAGCCTATAGCAGCAGTCAGAAGTCTATAGCAGGCATCAGAAGTCTATAGCAGGCATCAGAAGTCTATAGCAGACATCAGAAGTCTATAGCAGGCATCAGAAGTCTATAGCAGGCATCAGAAGTCTATAGCAGGCATCCGAAGTCTATAGCAGGCATCAGAAGCCTATAGCAGGCATCAGAAGTCTATAGCAGGCATCAGAAGTCTATAGCAGGCATCAGAAGTCTATAGCAGGCATCAGAAGCCTATAGCAGGCATCAGAAGTCTATAGCAGCTCTCAGAAGCCCATAGCAGCTCCCAGAAGCCCATAGCAGCTCTCAGAAGCCCATAGCAGCTCTCAGAAGACTATAGCAGGTCTCAGAAGCCCATAGCAGCAGTCAGAAGTGTATAGCAGCTATCAGAAGTCTATCCACATGTGTCATGAGGATTCTGGTGATTCTACGTCATCCTACCCTCTAAGCAAAGGATTTACATACGGAGAGGATCAGTGGTGGGCCTGTTCATCCGTGAAATGACCTATTCTACTGCTTCTGTTTGGCTGTAAAGGATTGTCTCCATTGGCTGAGTGGAATTGTATGAAACTAATTGTAAAGAGCGGAAAGAGAGAGGGATAAAACAATCCTTCATGGCCTCAGGGACATGATTCCAGGATATCAAACGTAATGACATTGTCTCCTGAAAACACAGTATGATGCATCTGTYCACACAAATGAATATCCTTGAACGATCTGTAGACAGGAAGGGAAAACAACACGTTTTCRTTAATTAATCCTCAAGAACCAGAAATGTGTTGCTTTATATGTTGTTTTGCTTTTCACTGTTAAATTATTTATTTATTTATTATTATTATTATTTGCCTCAAACACCACAGACATTTGTACCTTTTATTTTGTTTAAAGTTATACAAGCAAAAATACAAAGGCAAATAAATATTTGGGCAAACTGCATGGTCCTCCTAAGTTTGAATATTGGTGGTAAACAACAGGTCTAAGAATCTAGTCTGCTACTACCTACCTCAGACATGACCCGTGAAATGGTAAATCTGACTCCAACGACTCCAGCACATGTCTCGCACGTTTCGATGACTGACTAACAAACACGCACGCCACGCACGCACGGCACACACACAACACACACACAACCACACCACACCAACACACACACACACAATCACATCACCACACACACACACACACACACTAACACACACACCCACACCACACACACACACACCACACACACAGCACACACCACGACACACACACACACACACCACACACACACAATTCAATTAATTACTCAAAATACTCAATTATTTCACATCAATTTAAATCACTTCAAGCCGAGGAAACGCTTTAGAAAGACTTCATGGGACGGCTCTATTGCAGCCAAATATGTATTTGCCTAGATTATTCATTCCACATGGTTTGTCCGTAAGGGTAGTAGAGGTAATGGTCAACAGTGATTTAATGCAATGACCGCATGTACTCTTCGGTAACGGTAGGTAAGTAGTAGTTAGTAGTAGTTAGTAGTAGATAGTAGTAGTAGTTAGTTATTACGTAGTAGTGAGCCAGTCTAGTAGTGGATTATAGGTCAGTAGGGCAGCTATGGTGAACGTAAGCGAGTAGTAGTAGTAGTAGAGTAGTGCCTAGGAGTCGAGTCTAGTAGTAGGTAGTTAGTTAGTAGTAGTAAGAAGTAGTAGTAGTGAGCATATAGTAGGGATGATGGTGGAGTAGCAGATAATATACTTATGGTAGTAGCAGTCTGGTAGAGCAGTAGTAAGTATATAGTAGTCAGTGTAGGTAGTGTCGCAGTCAGTAGTAGTAGTAGGCGGTAGTAGTAGTAGTTAGTATGTAGTAGTAGATGCAGTAGTAGTGATTATGGTAAGTAGCTAGTAAGTATGTGATTATTGGTAGTACAGCAGTAGTAGTAAAGTAGTTAGTAGTCAGTAGTGGGTAGTAGATAGAGTTAGTATTCCACAATGGTTTGTCATAAGGTAGTAGAGGTAAGTGGTAACAGTTAGTTTAATGATGTAGTAGTGTTAATGCTGATGGAGGTAGTTAGTAGTAGTAGCAGTAGTAGTGATATTATGGTAGTAGCAGTAGTAGTAGTAGTAGTAGTATAGTAGTCAGTGGTAAGTAGTAGGTGGTAGGGTAGTAGTATAGTAGTAGTAGAGTAGTAGTGATTCATGGTTAGTAGCAGAGTAGTAGTAGATAGGCAGCAAGTAGCTAGTGGTAGTAGTAGGTAAGTGGTAGTGCGTAGGTATAGTGTAGTACAGTAGTAGCTAGTGAGATAGTAGTGTCGAGGTGTAGTATCAGTGAGTAGTGGTATAGTATTATACAGTGGTATCTAATCGGTAGGTTGTAGTAGAGTATAGTAGTGGTAGTGAATCAGTAGTAGTAGTGACGATGAAGTGATAGTAGTGAGTGTAGGTAGTAGTAGTCGCTGTTCAGTACGTATATTATAGAGTAAGTTTTGGAAGTAGTCATAGTTAGTAGGTCCAGTTTGTAGTTGTAGTAGCTTTTTAATAGTGAGAGTACTGCTTAGTTGTAATAGTCACGTAGTAGTCAGTAGTAGTAGTAGTAGTAAGTTGTTCGTGTACATCAGTAGTAGTCAGTAAGTAGTAGTAGTAGTTGTATGTGTATAGGTAGTTTAATAGTAGGTATGGCGTAGTTGTTAACTAGTAGTAGTAGTGTAGTAGTAAGTAGTAGTAGTGTAGTAGTCAGTCAGCTAGAGTAGTAGTAGTAGTAGTAGGCTTAGTAAGTAGTAGTAGTAGTAGCTGTAGTAGTAGTAGTAGTAGTAGTAGTAGTCAGAGTAGTAGTAGTAGTGTAGTTGTAGTAGTTTGTATTATAGTAGGTAGCTTTTGGAATAGTAAGGAGCTAAGTAGTTAGTAATAGTAGTAGTATGTTTAGTAGTTAGTCAAGTAGTAGTCAGTAGCGTAGTAGTAGTAGTAGTAGCAGTAGTAGTAGTAGTATGTACGTACTGGGGATCGCAGTAACGTAGTAGAGTATGTAGTAGTAGTAGTAGTAGTAGTAGGATGCAGCCGAGCAGGCAGCAAATAGTAGTAGTATGTAGTAGTAGTAGTAGTAGTAGTAGTAGTAGTAGTAGTAGTAAGCAGCAGGAGTAGTATAGTAGTCAGTAGTAAGTAGTAGTCAGTAGTACGTAGGGTCAGAGTAGTAGTAGTGAGTAGTAGTAAAGTAGTGTAGATGTAGTGTAGTTAGAATCAGAGTAGTGGTAGGTATTTTAGTAGTTTAAAGGGTATGCTTAGTTGTAATAGTAGTAGTAAGTAGGGTGTCAAGTAGTAGTAGTAGAGGTAGTAGTAGTCGAGTAGCTAGTAGTAGTGAGTAGGAGTAAGTAGTAGTGGTAGTAGTAGTATAGTAGTAGTAGAGTAGTAGTAAGTAGTAGTAGTAAGTCGTAGTAGTAGTAGTAGTAGCACTAGTAGTAGTAGTAGTAGTAGTAGTATAGTAGTAGTAGTAAGTAGTATAGTAGTAGTAGCAGCAGTAGTAGTAGTAGTAGTAGTAGTGTAGGAGTAGAGAGTAGTAGTGCAGTACATAGTAGCAGTAGTTAGTAGTAGTAGTAGTTAGTAAGTAGTATGTAGTAGTAGTAGTAGTAAGTAGTAGTAGTAGTATGTAGTAGTAGTAGTATAGGTCGTAGTAGTAGTATATAGTAGTAGTAGTAGTAGTAGTAGTAGTAGTAGTCAGTAGTAGTAGTAGTAGTAGTAGTAGTAGTAGTAGTAGAGTAGTAGTAGTAGTAGTTAGTAGGTATAGTGTAGTAGTAGTAGTAGTCCAGTAGTAGTAAGTAGTAGTAGTAGTAGAGTATAGTAGAAGTAGTAGGTCAGTCAGTAGAGTAGTAGAGTAGTAAGTAAGTAGTAGCAGTAAGTAGTAGTAGTAGTAGTAGTAGTTAGTAGTAGCAGTATAGTAGTAGTTGTAGTAGTAGTAGTAGTAGTAGTTAGTAGTAGTATAGTAGTAAGTCGTAAGTGTAGTAGCAGTAGTAGTAGTAGTAGTAGTAGTAGTAAGTAGTAGCAGTAGTAGTAGTATAGTAGTAGTAGTAGTAGTAAGTAGTAGTCAAGGTCAGTAAGTAGTTAGTAGTAGTAGTAGTAGTAGTAGTAGTAAGTTAGTCAGAGGTGGAATGGGCAAGAGAAAAGATTTAAGTGTCTTTGAAATGGGGTACGGTTGTGTCAAGAACTGCAACACTGCTGGGTTTGTTAACCCTTAACAGTTTCCATGTACAGTGGCATTCGGAAAGTATTCAGACCCTTTCCTTTTTCCACATTTCGTTAAATTACAGTCTTATTCTAAAAATGACAGCCTTATTCTAGAAGTAGTGGCTTCGGGCAAAGTCCTCTGAATGTCTTTGAGTGGCCCAGCCAGAGCCCGGACTTGAACCCGATCGAACCTCTCTGGAGAGACCTGCAAATAAGCTGTGAAGCAACGCTCCCCATACATAGCTTGAGAGGATCTGCAGAGAAGAATGGGAGAAAGTCCCCAAATACAGGTGTTGCCAAGCTTGTAGCTTCAAACCCAAGAAGACTCGATGGCTGTAAATCGCTGCCAAAGGTGCTTCAACAAAGTACTAATTAAAGGGTCTACATACTTACAGTTGAAGTCGGAATTTACATACACTTTAGGTTGGAGTCAATGAAACTCGTTGCTCCAACAACAACCACTCCAAAATTTCTTGTTAACAAACAATAGTTTTGGCAAGTCGGTTTAGATCTACTTTGTGCATGACACAAGTAATTTTTTCCAACAATTCTTTTACCGACAGATTATTTCACTTATAATTCACTGTATCACAATTCCAGTGGGTCAGACAGTTTACATACACAATAGTTGACTGTGCCTTTACACAGCTTGGAAAAATTCCCAGAAAATGATGTCATGGCTTTAGAAGATTCTGATAGGCAATTGACATCATTTGATCAACTGAGGTTGTACCTGTGGATGTATTTCAAAGGCCTACTTCAAACTCAGTGCCTGTTGCTTGACATCATGGGGAAATCTAAAGAAATCAGTCATGATAAAACGTACTTTGGTGCGAAAAGCGCAAATCCATCCCAGAACAACAGCAAAGAACCTTGTGAAGACGATGGAGGAAACAGGTTACAAAAGTATCTATATCCACAGTAAAACGAGTCCTTATATCGACATAACCTGAAAGGCCGCTAGCAGGAAGAAGCCACTGCTCCAAAACCGCCATAGAAAAGCCAGACTACGTTTTGCAACTCCACATGGGGACAAAGATTCGTACTTTTGGAGAAATTCCTCTGGTCTGATGAAACAAAAATAGAACTGTTTGGCCATAATTGACGATCGTATGTTTGGAGGAAAAAGGGGGAATCTTGCAAACCGAAGAACACCATCCCAATCGTGAAGCACAGGGGTTGGCAGCATCATGTTGTAGGGTTGCTTTGCTGCAGGAAGGACTGGTGCACTTCAACAAAAGATGGCATCATGAGATAGGACAATTATGTGGATATATTGAAGCAACATCTCAAGAACATCAGTCAGGAAGTTAAAGCTTGGTCGCAATGGGTCTTCCAAATGGACAATGACCCCAAGCAACTTCCAAAGTTGTGGCAAAGGCTGAAGGACAAACAAAGTCAAGGTAATTGAATTGGCCACCACAAAGTCTGACCTCAATCCTATAGAAAACTGTGTAGGCAGAATTGAAAAGGCGTGCGAGCAAGGAGGCCTACAAACCTGACTCGTTACACCAGCTCTGTAGGAGGAATGGGCCAATATTCACCAACTTATTGTGGGAGCTTTGGAAGGCAACCCGAAACGTTTGACCCAAGTTAAACAAATTTAAAGCAATGCTACAAATACTAATTGAGTGTATGTAAACTTCTGACCCACTGGTATGTGATGAAAGAATAAAAGTTTAAATAAATAAATTCCTTCTCAACTATTATTCTGACGTTTAACATTCTTAAACTAAAAGTGGTCGATCCTAACTGACCTAAGACAGGGAATTTGTACCAAGGATTAAAATGTCAGGAAACTTGTAAAATATGAAGTTCAAATGTTATTTAGTTTAAGGGGTATGTAAACTTCGACTTCAACTGTATGTAATGTGATAATCTTCAGTTAAAATTGTTCCATACATTGCAAAAATCACTATGAGGTATTGTAACTTTGTAGATTGGATGAGGGGGAAAAACAATTTCAATCCATTTTAAGATGAAGGCTGTAACGTAACAAAAATGTGGAAAATACTATCAAGTTGGTCCTGAATACCTTCCTGAATGCTCGTAATCCAAGCATAGTCGTGGCAGCATTCATTTTTAATAATAGTAGGCTTGTCAATTTTCAATTTTTTTGCCTATTATTGTCCCCGTTATTTATTACGTTTATCTAGGGAATGGATGGATGGGAGGGATGGATGGATGGATGGATGGAGGATGGAATGGATGGGATGGATGGATGGTGGATGGATGATGGATGGATGGAGGAGAGACAGGACAGTAACCAAGCTATTTATTAGTACTATCCCACTGTTGTCATTGGTATATTAATTTATTACATAATTATTTTAGAGTAATATTTTATTATTTTTAGATTACAATTCAAAGTATATTTTATGCATTGGTGCTTTGGCAATATTTATTGAATTCTCAGGGAATTCATACATATGGTATCAACACTTTAGTGTATGGTGCTAACATGGTATTGCTGAGCCCTGGTAATTCCCAGCCCGACAACATTGCCCAAAGGAGGAAGTGTAAGTCACGTACTATGACTTTCAACCTTGGATGTTTCCTCCAGCGCATGTGGGGCGTGTCAAAGTTAGAGGTCAAGAAGTCAAGTTACAGAACGCATACTTCATGCGAACATCACCAGACAGCACAGGCAGACTCATAGCCTGGTTCCTCTCTAGGTTTCTTCGCTAGGTGTTTGGCCTTTCTAGGGATTTTTCCTAGCCACCGTTGCTTCTACATCTGCATTGCTTGCCTGTTTGGGTTTTAGGCTGGGTTTTCTGTACACCACTTTGAGAATATCAGCTTGATGTAAGAAGGGCTAATATAGAATTCATTTGATTATGTTGATTCTCATACCAATAGAGCAATTTAGAAAATTTAATTTGATGAGACAAAGTGAGAGAGACAGAGACACAGACGAGAGAGGAGAGAAGTTGGTGGAGGAGGAAAGAACGGTAACCAAATCTGTGAGTATAGTATTTACAGAAACATGTGTCTATGAATAATTCTCCAGTCCTGTTCATGTACTGTAAGTGAGGTATTCACTAAGCGACTCATTAAACACAGCTCTCTAGCCTACTTGTGGTACATTATTAGAATGTTTTGCACATTTCACACCTTAAAGGCTTTTTGAATGCTGAAAAGGTGCTTGACTTGTTTTCTGTTCCCAGAGCAAAAGACAGTTCTGGTTTTCAGGCGCAGCAAAAAACTGTGCTAGAACAGGCAGCCTGTTAGTACCTATCACAATTACACATTGCCTCTGTGATAATCATTTTCCAGACGATTTCAAATTACAGGAAGGGTGCCTGACTGAAGCCGCAAATTATTTTAGTTGTATTCTTTCTTTGATTGGTTTTCCTCTCTCCTCTCTCTCTTCTGGTCTCTGTCTCTGTCTCTGTCATCTGTCTCATGTCTCGTCTCTTCTCTCTCTTCTCTCTCTCTCTCTCTCTCTCTCTCTCTCTCTTCTCTCTCGCTCTCTCCTCTCTCTCTCTCTCCTCTCTCTCTCGTCTCTCTCTCTCTCCTCTCTCTTCTCTCTCTCTTCTCTCTCTCTCTCTCTCTCCTCTCTCTCTCTCTTCTCTTCTCTCTCTTCTCTCCTCTCTCTCTCTCTTCTCTCTCTCTCTCTCTCTCTCTCTCTCTCTTCTCCTCGCTCTCTCTCTCTCCTCCACCCCCCCTCCCGAGGGCTGTCTCTCTATGTGTGAATGAACCGCTACCTAAACGAAATGCCACCGCTGCAACATTCACATTTGTTCCAGGTCAGCCAGTCGTTCAGGCAAGCAAAGGTTTGGTTTGTTCCTGGTCAGCCAGGTTGGTTTCAGGACCTTGACACCCTTTTTAAACGCCCTGCGGTCACTGGGCACAATTCCAGTCGAGCAGGCCAGACAGACAAAACCTGTGGCTAGTTTTAGGCAGGCAGCTAGGCGGACGGACACACCTGTGCAAGACCACCTGCTTTAAAGGACCTTCCCACACATTCTGATGAAGTCACTGTAGCTGTGGAAGGCCCCTGGTTTTTCAGATGACCCAAGACATTCCAGTGGCCCAACCCACAGTAACCTAACTGTGGGAGCAGATTCCACTATGGGTGGTAGACATTGGTGGGAATCACTACTCCAAATATAGCTGAGACCCATCCAAACAGCCATCAAAGCCTCTGTGAAAATTCCCCTCCTTTTCTCAACAACATCATAAACTATGAGGTGAGCCACTGTTTATTCACATCAGGGCATGTCTTCATGTCATATGAGGAATAAAATAACATATCAGGAGAGAAAGTCAAGGCAGGAGGAGAGGAGACAAATCTCTCAGCTCTGTGAACTCTCTCAACTCTCCAGCTCTCTCAGCTCTCTCAACTCTCTCAACTCTTCTCAGTCTCTCAGCTCTCTCAGCTCTCTCACTCTCTCAGCTTCTCAACTCTCTCACCTTTCTCAGCTCTCTCAAGCTCTCTCAAGCTCCTCCTCTCTCACTCTCTCAACTCTCCTTCCAGCTCTCTCAACTCTCTCACACTCTCTCAGCTCTCTCAAGCTCTCTCAACTCTCTCAGCTCTCTCAGCTCTCTCAACTCTCTCAACTCTCTCAGCTCTCTCAGCTCTGTGAACTCTCTCAGCTCTCCTCAGTTCTCTCAACTCTCTCAGCCCTCTCAACTCCTCAGCCCTCTTCAGCTCTCACAGCCCCTCAACTCCCTCAGCTCTCTCAACTCTCTCAGCCCCTCATAACTCTCTCAACTCTCTCAACTCTCTCAACTTGAGTGGTGGAGGGTCTATAAGGCACTGCATCTCAGTACTAGAGGCGTCACTACAGACCCTGGTTCGATTCCAGGTTGCATCACAACGGCGTGATTGGGAGTCCCATAGGGCGGCGCACAATTGGGCCAGCGTCGTCCGGGTTAGGGTTTGGCCACATTAGGCCGTCATTGTAAATAAGAATTGTTCTTAACTGACTTGCCTAGTTAAATAAAGGTTAAATCAATAAAAAATAAAAATCTCTCAACTCTCTCTTGTCCAAAGCAGCTGCATATGATGCTTTAAAGAGCCGTGTTGAGAATCTGTCTTAAGTGCTTGGTGAAAACTACAATCCCATTATTAAGGAGGAGGTTTCCTGGTGGATGCTTTAATTGTTATGGATAGATTCTAGCAAGTGTAGAGTCTTATCTAACCAGGTAGTACAGTGTAGAGTCTTATCTGACCAGGTAGTACAGTGTAGAGTCTTATCTGACCAGGTAGTACAGTGTAGAGTCTTATCTGACCAGGTAGTACAGTGTAGAGTCCTATCTGACCAGGTAGTACAGTGTAGAGTCTTATCTGACCAGGTAGTCCTATCTGACCAGGTAGTACAGTGTAGAGTCCTATCTAACCAGGTAGTATAGTGTAAAGTCTTATCTAACGGTAATAGGTACAGACATTGTTGTATATTGAAATATTTGTTGTTTCTGACAGCCATATTTCTTCACTATAAAGAAGGGATGGGAAAATATCTTCAGAGTTATGCTATTGCTGGCTGGTCTTCCTCTGTAGCTGGCTGGTCTTCCTCTGTAGCTGGCTGGTATTCCTCAGTAGCTGGCTGGTATTCCTCTGTAGCTGGCTGGTATTCCTCTGTAGCTGGCTGGTATTCCTCTGTAGCTGGCTGGTATTCCTCTGTAGCTGACTGGTATTCCTCTGTAGCTGACAGTCAGTCAGAGGATGGGATTGACATGTTATTATAGTATGTGTTGTTTGTGTGTGAGTGTATATGTGTGTATGTGTGAATATGTGTGTCACTCCGCTTCTCGCTAGCAGTGAGCTAATGTGTGCAAACATCTGAATGTGTGAGCAAGGGGACAACATGAGCAGCCATCAATACTAAGAGATCACGAGAATGAATCTATTGCAGCGTCCTGTGGTTTGACAACCAGGATATGGCTGGAGGGGAACTCTCTCTGAAGCTGAAACCATCATGGGAGAATAGCGGAGATTGATCCTCAGACAAAGAAACAACAACTGACTGGTGAAAACTTGAAAAACAATATGGTGAAAAAAAATCACATGTTAATATTATCATCCATTGTATTGGGCTGGGTAGTTAGAGTCTATTGTATTTCAACCCTGTTGTATAGAGAGTGGACATTGTGTGGAAGAGTTGGTCTGCTCCCTTAGCGATCACATCATCACGAGGGCAAGCGGATCTCAAGATCACACACACACACACACACACACTGCACGTTGCGGGGAGGTGAGCAGAACAGTGATGTCATGTGGTGAGCAGCTTCGGTCGGCGGAGCGAGTACGTGTGTGTGTGTGTGTGTGTCTCTGTAGAGTTAAATCGGCAGAATAGATGAGCTCACTTCCTGTCAGAGTTTTAGGGGAACTTTCTCTCTGTATGTGTTTGTGACACCATGTAAAGACCATGTCGTTTAAATGAGAGCATGTGATTTGAAGAAATACAGTACATGACATGACTATTACCTTATGTTGTATCCTGTCCTACGTAAACCTCAAACTCAATTCTAGACCTGGAAACCAGTTCCACTGTCTTTTTTCCTTAGTTCCCATCCTTCCAGGGTCTGATTAACCTGAGACACCAGGTGGGTGTTCCCATTCCTCCAGGGTTGATTTAACCTGGGACATTCAGGTATTGATTCCTTTTAAGCCAGGGTCTGATTTAGACCAGGGACACCAGGTAATATTCCCCTTTAACCAGGGTCGGATTTAGACCTGGGACACCAGGTGATTGATTCCCTTTAACATGACTCATTTGAGACCTGGGACACCAGGGGTGATTCCCCTCCTACCATGAGTTTGATTTAGACCTGGGACACAGGTGATTGATTCCCCCTTTAACAGGTCTCATTTAGACCTGGGACACCAGGTGAATGATTCCCTCTACCAGAGTTTTGATTTAGACTGGGACACAGGTGGGTGATTCCCTCCTAATCAGGGACTGATTTAGACCTGGATGGGCACCAGGTGGGTGATTCCCTCTAATCAGGGACTGATTTAGACATGGGACACCCAGGTGGGTTCCCCTCTAATCAGGGGACTGATTTTAGACCTGGGACACCAGGTGGGTGATCCCATTCCTACCAGAGTTTGATTTAGA
Source organism: Salvelinus sp. IW2-2015 (assembly GCF_002910315.2). Lineage (NCBI taxonomy): Eukaryota > Metazoa > Chordata > Actinopteri > Salmoniformes > Salmonidae > Salvelinus > Salvelinus sp. IW2-2015. The sequence continues at coordinate 16,814 of NW_019946903.1, read as the reverse complement.
ACCTGGGACACCAGTGGGTGATCCCCTTTTAACCAGCCGTCTCATTTAGACCGGGACACCAGGTTGGGTGATTCCCCTCTAATTACAGGACTGATTTAGGACCTGGGGACACCACCAGGTTGGGTGAATTCCCTCTAATCAGGGACTGCCATTTAGACCTGGGACACCCAGGGGTGGGGTTGCAATGAATTATCAGGTAGAACAGAAAACCAGCTGTCTCCGGACCTTGTAGGGTTAAGAGTTGAATACCCCCGCTAAAGCATATTTTGAGTTTTGAACATTTGAGGCCCTAAAACTAGCTTCTGGTAAGCAGGAACTAAAGGAAAGAAAAAAATACGCCCCAGGGAACATACAGTATGTATCTAAAACTATTTAGCAGTTGACCAAATCAGTTCATTAAATACACTTGATCAAAAATATAAACACCAAGCATGTAAAAGGTTGTCCCAAGTTTCATGAGCTGAAGATGAAAAGATTCCAGAAACCCTTTCCAATGTCATTCAGTAAAAAGCTTTATATCTCTCAGATTTTGTGCAGAAATATTGTACATCCCGTCGTTAGCCTTTCTCATTTGCCATGAATAAACCACCACGCTGTACAGGTGTGGCCATATCAAGAAGCTGACATCTGTGACATTTGGGTGTGTTTTGTCCCACCACACAAAATGCCTACAGATTTCTCCAAGTTGTTTGTATGTCCCGGTCAGCTGGCAATCGACATGCTTGACTAGAAGTCATGTGTTTCCTTAAGAATTCGGCAGTACGTCCAACCGGCTGCCTCCGCGCAATCGCAGACCACTGCTTGT